>NW_007251042.1:691088-738855 GCF_000164805.1 Carlito syrichta
CCCCCCCCAAAAAAAAAAAAAAAAAAAGAACCCAGCCGATTCTCCCCAAAGAGCTCTTCAAGCCACCCTAGCAAGATGAAGCAGTCCAGGGCTGAGCCAGGGAAGCCCAGCCCCTCCGAGCCAGCTCTGGGCTCCTCAGCCTCCCCTTATCCCTTTCCAAGTCAGCTCAGTCAGCGGTTTGTTTAAACCAAACAATAGCAACCTAAGCTGGCTGGGTCTTTTCAATTCCCCCAGGCTTGGGTCCCACCCAGAGTGAGGCCAGGGAGGGGGTGAGAGTGGAGGCTGGGCCCTGTCAGGTCAGGGAGTTGATGTTCAGAGCCGGAGCTGGGTGGAAAGTCTGATCTGGAGCCTTGATCAGGGTGGGAAGGCTCTCCTTCCCCTCCTTTCACCCTGGGGAGCTTTAACTCATCAACTGGGGCCAGCTTGGCAAAGACTCTGCAAACCCTTGGGCTGGGTTCATTGAGGCAGGCCACCAGCCCTTCCTGCCTGGTTTTCCCAGCTGCCCTGATGACCCTGTGCTTGACTGGAACACTGATGGTCAATAGATGGTTCAGGTTCCCCCTGGCGCTGGTCCTATGGACAGATGTTGGTGCCTACTGGCAGGAAGAGCAGGGGAGAACTCGGCAGAGAGGAACCCCACATGGTGTGTGGACAATGTGGCTGTTATTTACTTGGTTTGGCCTGAGGATTGCCTAAGCTCCTTTTGACCATAAACCTTCCCTCATTGGTCAGTCCTAGGAAACTAAAATTTGTACCATAGAATCAATATTTGGTAGGTGTCTTATGAAACTAAATTCTAAAACGTGAGAGAGTTGGGCTCCAGAGGGGGTCACACTACTTGTCTGGAGCTGTGAGAGGAAAAATTCAAGGAGGAAGGGTCTTTAGACCCTGGGGCCTTTGAGAACGGCTGGCTTGATGTCTCATGCTTTTGACCTCAGTGCCATCCTGTGCTCTTTCTATGACATCATGACAATCCCATCGTTTTTGGAAGATCGTTATTGAAATATACAGATATTATCTGGAGGACTGGGACTGCGGTGGAAATGGGAACCCCCACCAGATATCAGCTCTTCTAGAATATCTTTAAGAATTAGAATGTCACTTCTAGCCTGCAGTCACCCTAGAAAGCTGGAACTCTCTAGGATGAGATTCAGAGATGCTTCAGGAGGTAAGAGAAGAACATCTGGAGCTTTGAGTCTTGCCCAAGCCTGGCAGACTAGGGAAGTGCCTTGCGAGGCTGGAGTATGAGCCCTGTGTTTGAGGAACACATCACACCGGTCAAGTCTGAGCAGAGCCAGACTTTGGAAGGAGACCCTGCAGGAGGAAAGGGGCTGCTAAGAGGTCCTCAACACCTTGGACTTTCTTTCTCCAACTGGGCTGCCTCCTTCTACCCCCGCCCTGGCCTCCAGGTGGGCTCTCGCTTTTTTAAGATGGACTAATCATAGACCAAATATCCTTTCCCTTGCTACAGCTAAGAAAGGCTGGCATTTTGCAAAGGAGCTTGCCTAAATGCTAAGGTTAAAAAAAGGAAATAGAGCCAGGTGTGGTGGCTCACGCCTATAATCCCAGCACTTTGGGAGGCTGAGGTGAGAGGATTGCCTGAGCCCACAGGTTCGAGATCATTCTGGGCAACTTGGTGCGACCTCATCTCTAACAATGAATCAAAAAATTAGACGGGTGTAATGGCGTGCGCCTGTAATTCCAGCTACTTGGAAGGCTGAGGTGGAAGGATCACCTGAGCCCAGCAGATTGAGGCCGTGGTGACCGTGAGCATGCCACTACACTCCAGCCTGGGTGACAGAGTGAGACTACAACTCAAAAAAACCCCATATAGTTGGTCCTGAAACAACATGGATTTGAACTGCATTCACTTATATGTCGATTTTTTTCATTACAAGTTGCGCCGGGTATGCCTATCCCTTCTGCTTCCCTGCCCACCACCTCCATATTTTCCACCTCTGCCACCCCTCAGACAGCAAGACCAACCCAACCTCTACCTCTTCCTCCTCCACCTGCCCAATGTGAGGATGATGAGGGTGAAGACCTTTATGATGACCCACTCCCACTTAATGAAGAGCAAACACGTTTTCTCTTCCTTACGATTTTCTTAATAACATTTTCTTTTTTCTAGCTTATTTTCAGAATACAGGATGTAATACATGTAACTACAAACAACCACTACAACTACATGTGTTAATTGACTGTTTATGCCATCGGTAAGAATTCTGGTCAACCATAGGCTATAGTAGGTGCATTTTGGGGGAGTCAAACGTTAGACATAAATTTTTGACTGGTGGAGGAATAGTGTCCCTAACCCCTGCATTGTTCAAGAGTCAACTGTAGTAGAGAAATTATAGACAGTGCAGATGAGTTGGATTTCTGATCCTTAAGCAAATAAAAAGGCTAGGATGGGTTTTTCAGGACAGCAGGACAGGAGCTCCTGGGGAGTTTAGTCAGTGTGCCTAGGCCGACACTCTGGGCAGCCCGTAAGTGTCAGGGACTGGATGGCCTTGGGAAGGCAACTCTTTTCCTTATCAGTCACCTCTGAAAATGGGAAGTCTGATACCTATGACCCTTCTTGGTATCAGGAGAAGGGAGGAGAAGGTGGAGAATGGTTCAGGAGGACTCTTAAATGTTCGGAATGTAAGAACAGGAGTCACTTCTTTCTCTTAGAAGTTGGTTCCAGAAGTGTGTGTGTGCATGTGTGTGTATCTGTATGTATGTGTGTGTGTGTGTGTGTGTGTGTGTGTGTGTGTGTGTGTGTGTGCCTGTGAGTGTAGGATACTGAGTATGTGCACGACTGCCTGGCATAGAAATAGACACCCAATATTCTAACTGCAGAGAAGGAGATGGACTCTGTGGGCACTTTGGAAGAATTTCTGGGTTCACAGAGCATGAGATTTCCTTTCCTACTTTGGAGCCCAATGCTTCTCTGGCAAGCAAGCTTGGAGCTGGCAAGTGAGACATTCAGGGAAAGTTGGGGCTTGATGGGGAGTCAGACCAATCCCATTCTGGGACCAGGGTGATACAGACTGTCTTCCCAGACTTGTCCTGTCTGACTGATTTATCTTGGGTCAACTCAAGATGGCAGTGCTAGAAGCTGGAGGTCTGCCCTCTTCATGATTCCCTTCCATTTGTAATGGGCTTTTAGAGCTTACTCTCTAGGCAACAATCCAACCAATTGATCTCACAGTGCCCCATACATGGGAAGGGCAGAGATGCTTAGTCCCCTTGCACTGGAAAGAAACCAGACAAGATTCAGCTGCTTAAGAATAGGCCTACATCCTGAGCCTCTTCATAGCCCATAAAGGCTCTGCACACAGTGGATGTGGAGACGTTGTTGGTGCCATGGCCCCCCCAGCCCTTGCCACTTCAGTCAGCCCCACTTCCAACCTCTGTCTTGTCCCCATGGGGACGGTCAGAGAGCTGCATTTTCTGAGGCCTTTCGTAGACTTGAGAGTCCAGAGACATTCCTCCCCCAACCTGGGGAACTCCTTAGGTAAAGGCTCTATGACTGAATTTGGTTTGAGAAGTCTGAAGGGTGGGAAGGGGCCTGGCTTATCACTGGTCCTAGCGGGAACTCTGGCTCAGTCCCCTCATTCCCTTTCAGTTACCTGCAGGCAACTGCCTGCCCACCTGGGCGTTTGTGAAGCCCCCAGGTACTCAGGCTTGCTAATCCCAGAGCAGAGGGTCTGGCCACACCCTTCCTCGAGTGAGGGAGACGATTTCATCTCTTCACCCACCTCCTCCCATTTGGCCAGGAGGATTCAATCATGTCTGCCTGGCTTTACAGTACTGCCAGAGTAGGAAGTTTCACTTTTTGATCTTTGGGGTATAGGGGGGGTGAGTATAGGGGGGACGGGCATCTGAAGAGTCCCCAGCTTGAAAGGTGAGGCACAGAAAGGCGTTGCAGAGATAAGGGAGAGTGGAGAGAGAAATAAGCAAAATAGAGCACTTGGAGTGGGGGAGGGGAATGGGAAAAAAAGGGAAATCAGAAATAGAGTTCCAAGCTCTCTGACACTGGCACCAGACGAGAAAGCTCCTTGCTGTTTTGCACAGCTGCCTGCAAGCTGCCAAGTGCCAAAGGATCCAGGAAAAGGCACCGGATTGGAAAGTGCTACCCAGCAATCTGTGTGTTCTGCAATTAACAAAGGGTAAGTGAGTGGAAGGCACTGACAGCTCCCAGGCTCTGAGATCCCCAGGGGCCGCGCGGCTGCCAGGCCGCCTAACGCCAGCTTGGAGAAGACCCAGCCAGGGTGAGTGGGGCCTACTCCTCGGGAGAGGCTTCCAGTCAATTAACCCCACTGCCTGCTCTTTTGCCCTGGGGCAGGGGAAAGGAGGGACGGCCACTGAGGTGGGTGGAATGAAGTCTGTGAGAAGTGGTAAGGAGGAGACACAGATCTGAGCCCTCCCGGGAGCTGAAGACTCCAGGGTGTCGGATGGCCAATTATTTTGTGCACCAGTTTCCCTCAAGAAATGTCAACATAAAGGACCTGATTGGCCTCTTCCTGGCACCTTCATGGGCAGTGGGGACAACAGTACTGAATACTGTCTTTAGAAGATGCCAGCCAATGCACAGTAGATCCTGGTATCTTGGCACAGATTAGCAACAGGACCCTTGGGTTTTTTGATCGCGAGTTTGGCATCACATCTGAAGTTGGTTACTTCCTTGGGTCTCCAGAAGTCAAAGTGACTGAGGGAGAATGATTTGCGTCTTAGAGTAAGTAGTACCCAGGATGGGAAGAGCTTTACCTTTCATGACCCTGGGTTTAGAGGCAAGATTTCCCAAGGCCAAGGTCAAGGTTGTCTGTGGCTTAACAAGTACAGGCTGTCCAGGCCATTTGTTCCAAGCCACATGGAAGTTCACGTGGTTGTCAACTGTCACGTTGTCTTGCACGTGTGTGTGTGTGTGTGTGTGTGTGTGTGTGTGTGTGTGTGTGTGTGTGTGTGATAGTGTCTAGCATGAAAGTTGTCCCTGATGATGGCTGGGGAGATGGGTAGATGAGTGAACGCATGAAAGACTCTGTGTTGGAGATGGAAATAAAAATAAGACACAGTTAATGGCGTCAAGGAGCTCATAGCCTAATGGGGCAGATAAATTAACAAAGAACGATTACAGGCCTAAATAATTGAGCCCTATATGCAATACTGGGGGAGAACAGATGAAGGAAGACATAACTGCTTGGGGGTGACAATCAAAGAAAGCCATTTGGGCCTTGAAGGATGTGTAGGAGTTTTTCAGTTCTCCAATGGATAAGATAGGGGAGCGGAAGGGCAGCTTAAGTTGAGAAAGCCGCCTAAGTAATGTATAAATGTGTGAGTGAGATATGAGAAGATTTCAAATGACTTGGCCGTCTCTTGGAGCCAGAACCAGCATGTGTGACTCCAGATAAGACTGGAAATTCAGGCCAGGGCTAGGCTTGAATGGCAGGCAATGTTTTTTATTTCTGGGAATCAAAGTTATTGGCAGCCTCAACCTGGGGACCACAGATCCCAGGCAAGGCTTTTTCTGTTTCCCAAATGCTCAGCAACTGAGTCCCAAGAGGGTCATGGAGCAGGCTGGCTGAGCTGTCCCTCCAGTCAAAGAATGATGTGGAAAGGCCAGGCTAGGGGACACTGCCTGGGTGGCAGGTTGGAGCAGGTTGCAGCTGAGTTTGATCACTGATGGCCTCACTCAGAGCTCGTGCTTCTGGGACCCCTGAACCCAAGCACCTCCCTTTACAAAGGGTAACTTTTGCTTTCAGGTCATAAAAAGACTACATGTTCATTGTGGAAAGAGTATAAAACACAAATACACACTAGAAAGAAAGGAACCCCCTGGATCATACCAGGTAGAGATAACTGCCCCAAGACCACCCTTCCTTTCTCTGCATTTGGGTTCCAAAGCATCTTGTCATACAGGTACCAGTTTTGAGCCCCCGACCTCTCTGGGGCCTGCACTGGCTGACGCCCATCTGTCTGCCCTTGGGGATCTCCTATTTGGGAAAACGTGCCCGAGTTACTTTCAGTTCCTGCTACTCAGAGAGAGGGCTGAGCCACAGTAAATTGTGGGGTCACCTCCCTTTCGCCCTTGCCTGTCATGAGTCCCTCATTCTCCGGATGTGGCTCAAGGTTAGGTTTAAGAGGAGGGTGGGAAGAAGGAAAGGAATAAAGAACACCATGTTTGATGGTCTTATTAAGCCTGTTTCACTTAGAAGTAGACACGAGACTGGGTATGGTGGCTCATGACTGTAATCCTAGGTTTTGGGAGACTGAGGTGAGAGGATTGCTTGAGGCCAGGAATTTGAGATCAGCCTGGACAACATAGCAAGACCCTATTTCTATAAATAAATAAATAAACAAACAAACAAAATAACAACAAAATTAACTGGGTGTAAGGTATGTGCCTATAGTCCTAGCTACTCAGGAGGCTGAGGCAGGAAAATTGCTTGAGTCCAGGAGTTCAAGTCTGCAGTAAGTCATGATTGCACCACTGCACTCCAACCTAGGCGACAGAGTGAGACCACATCTCAAACAAACAAACAAAAAACAGTAGACAAGAAATATTAAGATAGGCTAAAAGCAAATATCATGAGTTGGTAGCTAACTACAATTACTATGCACTGGTGTCAGTTTAGACTAAAGACTGCCCTTTCCAGATACTTGGAACAAAAGTTGAAGCTTTCGGCATCTGTGTCAGGTGGCTGGAGCGCCTCACTTACCTGGAATCATTTAGGGACTCGGGTGTTCCTCATGAGTGAATTTCCCTGACATCTTGAATCTTATATTTTTAGCTTCCCAGCTCCTTTTATCTTAACTATTTCGGATAGCCATCTTATTAGAACACTAGTTCTTGTCTTCTTAAACATCCTACGTGGAGAATACCTTATGTAATTTTAAACATCGTTGTGGTTGTCACAGTGGATGCCAATTTTGCACACCGCTACGGCACCCGACTGCAAGGCTGAAGAGCAGATAAAAAGAACGGGCCATGCAGCCTTCCACCTCCTCCAACCTCCTTAGGGACTGATAATTGAGTGTTTATGTCATGGTCATCATGTAAAGAGATGGAACCACCTCTGGGTGCGCACCCACAGTGCGACAGGCATCTCGCCAGGGTTTCCACATGAGTTAGCTCACAGTGGTCCCTGCCTTTCAGAAAATTCCCTGTTGAGGTGCACAGACCCTCCAAGGACCAAGGCCCGCTGCCCCACTTGAGGAATTGTGCTTTGTGGTCTGATTTCTGGCAGCCCTAAGAACTAGGAAAATGGAGCCATCCAGTTAAAGCAACCCCACTTGATGGGCGACTCTAACACAGCCATTCCCTTACAGGGCAGCCTGGGCTCCAGTCCAAGGTCATTACCAATTAGCTACATGACTTTGAGCAAGACACTTCATTTCACAGCGTCTCGGTTTCCGTACCTATAAAGTGGCGATGATAGCGATACCTGCCCTGGTTGCCTCACGGAGTTGTTGTGAAGATGCAATTAGGAAATGGAAAATTCTAAAGTCCCACAGCACCTTCCAAGTGTAAGGGTTATCACTGAGCTGAGCTCCCAGCTGAACTCTGGAGTGAAGGGCACGGTGGCTGCCCAGGGAGTGGACAGGGAGGGGAGGGAGGATGGGGATGCTGCCTCCGTCCACCCTCAGAGCCCTGGGAATCCATCCCGCAAAGTCTCCTGGCAGGGCCTGCCTCAGGAGGCTAATGGCTGTGCCGTGGGCTTAGAGGTTACTCAGCTGTGACTATGGGGCCCGTCCCGCTGGGCTTGTACTCACCCAGGGTGCGAGGAGCGAGCGGCACGTCATGTTTATTAATATGCCTTGATGAGGGGCATTAATATCTCTTAATGACACCCTCTGAGCCCGGCCTCCTTCCTTCTCTCGCTGCTTTCTCTTTCCTGCCATCCCGTGGAGACACATACTCCCACAGACAGACGCAGCAACAGAGAAGGAGACAGAGACACAGGTGGACAGGGAGGAGGCCCAGGAGAGAGAGTCAGGGCCAGAGCTGTTGTCCAGGAGGAGGGGGCTTAGGAGGGGGGTTCAGCCTCTGAGACTGGGCAGAGGATCCCAGGAACAAGGAGGATGCCGCTGGCTGTGCTGTCAGCTGGAAACTTGGCCGGATGTATAACAGTGGCGAGATTTTTCCAGAACTGGTGGGAAATGGGAGTGGCAGGGGGTGAGACAGGAGAAGCTGGGATGGGAAAGAGGCTAAGGGGGCCTTGAGAAACCCTCAGGCTGGGTCTGAGAGGACAAGAGGTGGGAGAGCACAAGTCACACACACTCACGCGCTCTCACACCACATACGTTCACACCGATATGCTCATATATACACATGTTCATGCACTTACATACATGACACGCTCACAGACTCTCACTATGCTCCCACAGTGCTCACACACAGTCACACTTGCAGGCTCCCACACGCTCACACACTCTCACAAACACACATGCTTACACCTATACACACATAGACACCATGTACCAATTACATAGAAACACTTTTACTCACACACATATACACACTCACACACAGACACACACGTGCTCACATACACTCTCACACACTCCTCTTCCAGGCAGCCTTTCTCTGGAGGTGTGTCGGCGGTTGAGCCCGTGTGGAGAACCAGGGGAAGGGGACATCTGGGAAGGGGTCTATGGTGAGGATAGCTGGGGCCAGGGGATTAGGAAAAGTGGGTGTGGCAAGCTCCAGACCCTGGCAGGGGACCAGGACAAACAGATGCCTGACTAGGACTATGCTCAGTGAATAAGACCTGAGCTGGTCTGTTGCCCACCGGAGGTCTCAGAGCCTAGGGGGTGGGGTTGAACTTGGGGCAGATGGGAGGGGAGGCGACCAGGAGTTGGGGTGGGGGCGCCTGATCCTGCCTTCCTCCTTCCCAGGGCTGTACGTAGGAGGCTGCAGGTCTGCTTACTCTGGTGCTTCGCTTTGGCTGAACAATTAGGAAACGGGTGCAGTTAATCCCTAAAACAAACAGGGCTTGGGAAACCAGAGAGGAGGGAACTGTGGGGCTAACTCCTCAGCCCCTGCTCTTATCTCTCCCATCTCTCATCCAGCACCCAGTCTTTCTGGCTGGATGGCTGCATCCCCAGGAGGGGAGAGGAGGAGGAACTGGGAAGGAACAACATGCTGGGAGGAGGTGACTGGATCAGACCTTTGCTCCTAACTCCAGCTGGACAGAGGGGCCCAGCAGTCCCCTAGTATCCATCTGGCCTGGGGAGTGGACCCCAGGGCTTGTGAGTAAGCTGGAACCCCATGCCCCTGGGATTCCAGGTGGCTGTGACTGCGGCACAGGGGCTCCCTAGATTCTGCAGAACACCTGGCTCCACAGTCTCCGCTAGCTCCTGTCCTAGCAACCTTCTGTCTACGTGACCAAGAGCAGCCTCTCCGTCCCCCCCCGACCCATCCTTCCAACCAGGAGATGGGCAACTGTCTCTGGGCTTCTCTGCTTTCCCCATGTACCATCTATGAGATGAGGGTAGTTCTTGGGAACCCAGGCCACAAAGGCTGGGCTGGGGGGACGGAGCAGGCAGGGGAGAGCCCGCCAATCATAGGCCTCTACTGTGGCCTTTTTGGGGAAAACTGGTAGCAGCAGGTGAGAGTCAGATTCCTGGGTTCTGTTCTCTACTTTGTCTCCCTCCTTTGCCCTATTTTAGGTTTCCATACTTGGCTCTGGTGGGAAGAGAAAGTACAATCCACACTTCCGAGCCTCTTCTCTCCTTTCCCACCAAGGGGCACAGGCCTGGGGCTGCCTGTGAACAGGAGGGAAGGAAAGAATCAAGGAAGAAGGGAGAGAGGAAGAAAAGAAGGAAGGAAGGGAGGAAGAAAAGGAAGAAGGAAGGAGGGAGGGAAAGAAAAAGGGAAGGATGAAGGGAGGAAGGAGGGAAGGAAAGAAAGAGGGAAGGAAGGAAGAAGAAACAAAAGAAGAGGAGAAGGAAGGAAGGAAAAAAGGAAGGAGAAGGAGACAGAAAGAGAGGGGAAGGAGGTAGGGAGGAAGGAAGAAAGAAGGGAAGGAAAGAAAGGGGAGGAAGAACAGAGGGAAGGATGGAAGGAAGGAAAGAAGGGAGAAAGGAGAGGGGAACTTGAAAGAAAGGTCAGGAATTTTGAGCAGGCAACAAGGCTGGCAAGATGTGGAAGTTCTGAGAAGCCCTATGTTCACTAGAAAGCATAACAATGAGCAGAAACAGTTTAAGTCTCATTCAAATCATGTCTTGCTCTTTTTGGAGGGACTGTCAGTGAACTTGACCTCCGTCCCCTAGCTCCCTGCTACTCAAAGTGCGGTCCTCAGGGCAGCAGCAGCACCACCTGGGAGCTTATTAGAAATGCAGGAACCGGGTTCCACCCTAGACCTGGTGAACCAGAAGCTTCCTTTTAACAAGAACCTGAAGTGATTTATATACACGTTAAGGTCTGTGAAGCACCACAGCTTGCTCTCAGGACCTTCCTGCCCAGTTTCCCTGGAACGGAAGAGGAATCTTCATCAGATCTGTGGCAACAGCAATGGTGGGAATCATATAAGCTCTTATCCTTGATGGAATCCCCTTTCCTGTCTCTTCCAGGCTCTGGAGTCCCCCTGGGATCCCCCTTCCCCTGTGGCCCCAGCTCTCAAGCCAGATCATTCGGGCTGCTTGGGCTCCTGGGTGGTCAGAGGGGGTGGGCCTGGCCTGGGAGGCAGGAGGTGTACACAGCTTCTTCTCTTCACCCCCTGCTTAAAGCCACGAAAGTGGTCCCAGTTCAAGGACTCTGTCATGCTGTTCTGAGCCGTTGGGTTCCTGGAGAGGAGGGGAGGAGACTGGGTCTGGGCATGCAGGGGGTGTTTGTGGGATCCTTCCCCCAGACTATTCTCCCCACTGCTGACCTTATGTGAGGAGGGGGGATGTTTGTTCCCCAGGCATTCTGGGACCTCAGGGACCCGGGAAGAGACAGGATGGAAGAGGCAAGAGAACAGTGGCTCCTCTGAGTAGCCTGTGAACCAGAGGAGAACATTGGGGTTGGTTTGTGGGTTAGGATCTGTTTTAGGGCCCTGGTCCCAGCAGGTGGCCTGCAACCAAGCAACTTTCTCAGCATTCTTTCCTCAGAGATGCCCAAGCGAGCTGCCACCTCTGATCAGCTGCCCTTCTCAGGTTCCTTGTCTGTGCCAGGGCCCGTGTGGTGGGCCTTCGTGTCCCTGCCTGCCTGTGTCAATCCAGGTTTGTTTGTCTGTGCCAAGGGAACAGTGGATGTGGCCCACTGGGGCCTGCTGGGGTCTAGGGCCCTGTTGCCATCCCCCGGGACCAGAGCTTGTTCTCATCCTGTTGTGTCACCTTTTACAGTGCCCAGCAGGCAAATGCCAATCTGAGGAGCTTGGCAATGACAATGAAAAAACAACCGAGACTGAGCACAGTACTCTCCACCCTGAACTCATGGTTGGTTCCATGGACTCTGGAATGCTCTGGGGACGACATAACCCCAGGGAGAGGAAGGGAGGCCCACAGCCCTCTCTGGCAAGACAGGTGATCCTGGGTCACTGTGCCAGGCCACATTAGTGGGTGACCATCTGTTAAGGGCTGCTAAGCTGAGCACCATAAGCAATGGGAAGGTCTGCGTGCAGAGAAACCCGAGCTGCCTTCCTTCCCAGCAGGCAGGAGAGCTGAGTTGGGGACAGTTTGTGGCGTTTGGCATCCAGCCTCATGGGGAACATCACTGGTCTCAGATTGTGTTGAAATGAGGCTTTGCACAATGTTGAGAAGGACCCAGCTGTTCCAGGTGACAGTGCCCAGGGCTATGCGGAGATGGGGAAAGGGGACCGGGTGACAGCAGGCAGAAGCCCAAAGGAGGTCAAGGGACGGCTGCCGACTCCTTAGGTCTCCCAGAGGTTCCCCCTGTCTCCATCCAATCAAAGCCTACTGTGCTCTAGTCCAGGGCAGGGCCCCACCTGCGCAGAGCCTGGGACTCCAGGATGCCAGGCCCATCCCTAGGCTGAATCACAGGAAGCTGAGAGAAACTTCTCCCCAGAACTTTGTGTTGTGAGCAGTTAATTGCCCTGGCATCTGAGGCTGCAGTGCACACAAGCAAGGGGCCTTTAATGAATGCAAACGACAGCTGATTAATCTGCCAGCTCGGGAGCCCCTGCTCCTCTCTGTGGGGTCTGGCCACGCTCCATTCAGCCTCGATGGCCTATACCAGCGGGGTGGGCTTCAACCTATTACCACCGGCACTGCCAGCCCTAATGGGAAGAGCGCAAGCCCCACCCCGCCTCTGCCCCCCTTGGCCTGTCATCCTGTCACGCATGAGGGGTTCTCAGGGCTGGCCCTGGAAGAGTGGGCTTGCCCCTGCTGGACTTTGTCACCGGGTGTTCCCAACAGCGATGTGGTTGTCGCTGTGGGGACCGGAAGGTCAGATTGCAAGGGGAGACCTAACCAGCTGCTCAGTGGGATTTATGTGAAGGAATTACATTTAGGAGGTGCGCGGGGCATTGCCTAGACAATGGCAGATGATTTATGTTTCAGTCACTCGCAGACTGTGGCCTTGAGGAAGCAGCCAGGCCATCAGATCATTTCCCTTGAGGGAAAAGGCAGAGAGAGAAGAGTCAGGGCTATCCCACTTCACACATCCTGCCCTGGCTCCTGGCCGATGCTAACCCAGCCCACATCCATGGAGCTCCTGCTAGGTGCCGAGTGCTGTGCCATGTGGGGGGTGGCGCACAGTCTGGCAGGACACAAGTGTCAAGAGATAATTACAGCTGTGACAAGCACGAAGAAGAGGAGGTACAGAGGGCTTGGGGGTGGCAGGGAGGGCTTCCCGGAGGAAGCTGCATAGGCTGTCCACCAGCTGGTGGTGCTCTGTGGGGGAAGGAGGTGAAGGGCTGTGTGCTGGGGTGGCAACACCCACCCCCTTATGCCAGACTCCAGCTGCCAGGCCTGGGCTCTGATTGAGGCCTCTCTGTCCCCCGGCCCTTACCCTGTTGTCCTTGAGCTACTGACCTTCCTCTTGGGCTACTGGCTGCTGGGGGAGGGGGGATGAGAAAGGCCAGTGAGAGTCAGGGAGCAGAGGCTAGTGACCTTCTCCTGGGTAGGACCCTCTGCCCGGAAGCGGAAGCAGAGCACCCTTTTGGGGAGAAACCCCCTCAGTTTCTATTGCAGTAAAGAAGGGGCCCGAGTTCTTGCTGGAGCCTCTGATGATGGGTTGGGGTGTAATGAACATCCGTGTACTCATAAAGCAGGCTAATGACGGCCCTCATTTCATGGACTCCTTTCAACCTCACCCTGTCCCAAACCAGAAGGGACCATCCTGGGGGCTGAGGCCGGGAGCCTGGTGGCAGCCACAGACCACAGCTCTTTGGGGTGGGAGCCAATTGGTTCCTGAGCCCGAGGCCCCTTGGAAGGCTCCCTCTTCCTCCTCCATCCCTTATCTGGTTGAAGCAGCCTGAGGAATCTAGGTCGATGTCAATGACCAGCCTTGGAATTGGGCAGGGGATGGGGAGGGAGGAAGCACATCCACCCTGATTCTTAAGAAGAGTGTCAACACTTGTCACCCATGGAAGCAGGGAAAGAGCATCCTGGCACCCGCTGACTGCACCACACCCCCTTCCTCTGCCCAGGTATTGATAGGCGCTCCCTGAATCATCCCAGTCTCCATTCCAGTACCTGAGAAGAGCTAGACTGGGGAGGGAGGGGCTGGTCCGCTGAATCACCAGCAACACCTGTGTTTTGCTTGGGAGGTCTCCCGCTCAGGGACCAGCCAAGCCTGACCCTGTTTGGCTTCTTGGAGCTTGGTGAGATCACAGCCCGGGGGGGTTGTGGCTGCAGGCCAGTGGGACCTGCAATGCAGGGAGTATTTTTTAAAGAGACACTTGCCCCTGTGTTCCTAGGACTGGCTCCATGAGACTCAGGTTGTTCTTTGAATTCTACACCCCGCCCCTCCAATTTGATTGTAGACATTGTCAGGGGAACACGAAATCACTTGGGATAAAATGTGTCGTGGAAATCAACAATCCAATCTACTTGCCATAGACAAGGCCCTGGGGTCTTGGTGACTGGTAGCACCTGAGAGAGGTGAGATGGGCAGAAGCCAAGCCCCAGAGAGCCCCATCTGCTTTCCCCAGAGTTCTGAAACTGCCTAATTGTGGTCTTCTGGTCAGAGCCTGGATGGGAACCACGGACCACCATGACACGATCTGCCAGTGGCAAGAGACTCACGGATGAGTCAGCCTGCACCCTCAGTGTTCCCATTCAGGCTGGCCTGGCCCTGCCTCCAGGCCATCTGCAGATAATTAGGGTCAGTGGAGGGCAGAGGATCCTAGGAATGCAGGCTCCTCTGCCCCTAACTAAGCTCCCTTTTTCGTATCATCTCTCCTCGGAGACAATCGCTCTCTTACAGGCAGGGTGGACAGAGCTCTGTCCCCGGATCACGCTTCGTCTCCTGTCGGGGCATGATGGCAGGAAAGGAAGATTTAGAGAGGTACGGGTCCTAGATTCTTGGATGGGGAGAGTGGGGAGCAGACAAGCCAGGTGAGTCACTCAGGAGTTGTTTCATGGTTGTTAGACTTAACAACAGCCGTCCTGCACTCTCCATTCCAGTCACCTCAGGCTTTTGCACACCATTGCATGATTCAGTCCTCCTTCATAGGAGGCAGAGAGGCCAGACACTATCGCCCCAATTTGCAGATGAACAGTACAAGCCCTGGAGAGGTTAAGTGACTTGCCTGAGATCAGAGTCCCAGTAGGCCACAGATCTGCAAATGGAATCCAGGTGTCCTGGCCCGTGATCTAGGTTTCCTGATTCATAGTCCAATGTTCTTTTGTCTACACCTCAGAACAAAGGGTCTGTGTTCGGGAAATCAATCCTGAATGGAAGAGAGGATTTCTTTTCCCTTTGCTGGAATGTCTATAGCGACCCCGGACTTGCTCAAGTTGGAATGGAAAGATCAGCCTAGATCTTCCTGACTCTCTCCTGAATTATGCCCAGACCTGGGGGCAGAAAGCTTTAGAGACGGGGACAGGGCATGTTCTTCAGTGCTCTCTCGATTTAGTGGACCCTGCATGCTGTGGCGGGGAGGGCTGAGGGTTGTGATGAGTCACATCCCCAGTCTTGGGTCCCCCAGAGTCATCCAGAACCTGTTGAGGGAGTGAGCCCTGGAGGGATGCGGGGCAGTCTGGGTGATTCAGGGGGCGGGGGTGCCGGGGCTCAGTGGCTAGAGGTCTCACTCATCCCAGGCTGAGATCCCTTCTCAGGACCCTTGTCTAGCATGACCAGCAAGAGTCGATGAAGTTCCTTGTGAACTTGGTTCATGGATTTTCTTAATCTCAGGAGGTCTGCTCTGATTCTCGGTATCTCTCCAGTCCCGTTCACACTTCTGTTTTTCTACGAGGCCGTCCTCAACTGCCTTCTCCCAGCACCTCCTCCCCTCACCCTCTGTGCTGTCTCTGCTGTGATGTGGACCCCACTCTACCTAGAACCATAGCTCTTTGTCTTTCTGCTTCTCCTCTGACCTCCTCCTCCTTTGAGAGGATCTTGGCCCTGTCCTCTGTCTCCTGCCCCTCGTGCAGGAGGAAGACACATAATATTTAGGGCACAAAGGAGGAACTCACACTGAAAGCCTACTTTGCCCATGAGTTCTACATCCATCGGTTCCCTCAATAATCACCACAGCCCCGCAAGGCAGGAAACCGAGGCTCAGGGAGGGTGGCGCCTCGTCCAGGTCTTTAGGCGGCAGAACTAGAATTTAATCCAGGTATTTCTGATTTTATAGGTGATGCTCTTTGCCAAGCTCAAATGTTTGATGTTTCTCAAATGTTCGCTTAGAAGAAAGTAACAAAATGAATGGCTCATATGTCTAAGGAACTGAATCAAAGTGTCGTTCCTTGGTTTAAAGATGCACCCAACTCCTGGCAGGAGGAGCCCTTTTACATTGCTAGATTCAGTTTTCCTTCTCTCTTTTTTCCCCCAAGAGACATTTTTTGCTAAAGTGAACTGTGAAAAGGACCCCAGGGTCCTCGCTCTTTGATCTGCTCTTCCACTAGAGAAGAACCAGGGGCATCCTTCTGTGAATCAGGTGCTCAGAGGTGAATACCACCCTGGGGGGTGGGGTGGGAGATGTTGTCTCTTTGGCCCCTGGCTGGTTGTGGTGTCTGAGATTCTGGGCTCTGGTCCTTCTGGAGTAGGGCCCCGGGGTAGTGTTCCTCTCCCCGGGCAAAGGCCAGCTTGTCAGATCTCAGCGAGAGAAGAAGGCCAGAATTGTGTCCTCTCCCTGTCTCTTCCCACCTCCACATCTCTCCAATTCCAGCTTCTTCCTCCCGTTCTCTCTCCTCTCTCCAGCCTGTTCCTTGTCTCCACTATTCCGCCCTTCCTTCCCCCGCTCCCTTTTTCCTTCACAGGGGATCTCAGTCCTCTATCAGGGAGCACATTTCTTCAGACCCTCTGATCCCCAATCTGCCTCCCTCCAGATCAGTGCTGCCCGTGTGACATAATGGGGCTGTCCTCTCTTTGTGCTGCCCTACAGAGGAGATGCTAGTCATCTGTGGCTATCAAACTACTGAGGAATGGAGTTGTAAAAAGAATGATTTAATTTTAATGAGTAGAAATGGAAATAGCCACATGTGGCTCCAGTGCTGGACATAGAGCTCTGGTGGATACCAAGGGCTGGATTCCCAAGAGGTCCCTGGGGGCACCCTTCACCCTTGTCCAGGCTCCGGCTCTCCCCCAAGTGCCTTTGTATGACTCCAGTGTCCCTTTCCTGCCCACCCTCCGACCTAGCACCTGCGAGAGTACACAGAGGCCTGGGTTCTGGACTCAGACCTTGGGTGGCCTTGGTAAGTCATTTGATTTGTCGGTCTCCATGGCCTTTTTGTAAAATAGAGAGGATAATTTCTTGGAAGTCGCAAGGCTTCTTTTGAGCTCTAAGGCCTGTGATCTGAACTATGATTTGAGCGGGGTGAGCCAGTGTGAGCGGCAGGCAGACAGGGTGGCATGCGTGTGTGTGCATGGCTGTGCACGGCTGTTGGGGAGGGGCTTATGAGAGGCAGCAATGGGACCCTAGGGAATCCTACTAGTCAGTCTGACTCTGCCTAACTGAGCAGCCTGAGACTAGGAAAAGGGTTAAAGCTTCCATAGTTAGTGGGAATGTTGCAGCCTGACTCTATTCCTGGCAGGCGTTTGCCCGTTGCCTGGCCTGGGCTGTTCCAGTGATGTCTGGACTTCCTCTTTGGCCATAAAAGTCTCCCGGAAAGCCTTCCCACAGAGGCCCCAGGGGCTTTCTCAGGGAATGTGGAGTGTGTGCATACAAGCACTGCCGAGCTGGAGCCCAAGGCCGCATGCACGCTCTCCCACAGAGCTGCGGGCCCTGGCGCTAGAGGAGAAGTCTGTCCTAGCTTGGGTGGAGGGAGGAGAAAAGGCTGGTCTTTGCCTGGACTGAGGCCCTGGCTTATGCAACATTCAGACTCTTAGTCAACATGAGCAACCGGGACACATGCACATGCGTGCACACACACAAACACACACACGCATGTGCATACACCCCGTGTGGGGAGGTGTGAGGAGGGGAGACAAATTAGCCTTTGCTACTTTGCCCGCCCTCCAAGCTCTGTCCACAGAAGATCTCCCAGGTCTGGAGAGGAGAGGGAGATTCTTCAAGAGATGGTGTTGCTGGGGGCTGCTTGGGTGAGAGGGTGGCTCCAAAACTATGGCTGGCATTGGATGGCCCATTGAGAGGGGCTGTCCTGGGGAGGGGAGTGAAGCCCATCAAGTGCATGCGTTCTCTTCCTGTTCTAGAAGGTGCCCAAGCCTCATCCTGGGTCACAGAACCCGCCTGGTGGAGAGTTGCATCACAGCGAAACTGCATGCTAGACGCCTTGGGGAAGAGCGCACTCAGGGCCTGTGATCCTAATTTCCAACCTGCTGATGATGCTCAGAGTCGAGTCCTTGGGCTCCACCTGTTCTTCTCCCCCTCCCTAGCATTCTTCTGCACCAGACTACACATGATGGAGGTGGTCTTGGGGAGGAGTGAAGTGTAGAGCTGTGAACCAGAGGTCACTAGGTTTTCATCAGTCCTGAGTCAGAGGGAGGGCGGGGAAGGGAAGAGGGTGGGAACGACTTCAGGTAGTCTTGGGGTTTCCTACAAATAAGATCATCTTGGGAAAGGAGAGCCCCTCTGGAAGCGATGAGGTTCCCACATGCAGGCTAGGCCTTTTTTTGGCCATCACTGCACACCCCAGGAGAACAGGAGAGGCCACCACAAGTCTTGGATGATTTAGGTACAGACTTGCCCATGGGAAGGGAGTTGGTCCAGATGACCCCTTGGGTACCTCTGAACTCCATGAGTCCACACAGAGGCCTCACCACACCAGTGCTGGACTTCCTGCCAAGTCTTGCCCTGTGGACCCAGATGAGAGTTTGGGTGGTCCCTCTGCTGGGACTGGAGAAATGACAGCCCGAGTTCAGGGGCCCGGGGTGAGTGTGGGAATGTAGGTATAGGAGGGGATATCCCTCAGAGTTCTGTTGGAGTTTCTATCTTTGCTCCAGGGCTCTCGCTTCCCTGGAAGTAGGAAAGAGAGTGGGCATGACTGGAAAGTTCTGAACATTGCTCTTAGGTTATGCATGGTCTTGGCAAGGAAGCTGTGGGGTGTGTGCCTCCTTTATCATAGCTGGCAGGCCTGACTTCCTCTAATACGGTGATTGGGAGGCCGAGGTGAGCCCTGGCTGCTTGGTACCTCTTCCACATGTCTCCGTGGACCTCTCTGGAGCTCTTCTTGCTTTAGCTCCATAGGCAAGAAGTCTCACCCATGGAATGTCAGCCCTTGGAGCACAGCTGCCTTCTTGGACTCATGGCCTCCACCTGTCCTGCAGATCTAGAGAGCCATGTCTTCCTGGGCTTGGGTGTCCCCACCCAGGGCATGACCACCAAACACAGCAAATGGATCAGCTCTCTGAGATGGTCCCATTCACTCTCTGTCTTTCCTTTCCTTTGTCCTTCCTTTCCTCATGTGAATGGGTGACTGCAGACAGCTACAGGGGCCCAGGTGAACTGTGAGAGGGGCCAGCCAGCCTTTAGCCAGGTCCATCCCCTGCATTTTACAGAGGAGCAAATTCAGGGCCACGGAGGACTAGTTACAAGCAGTAGCATGGGTCTAGAACCTACTTCTCCTCATTTCCTGTTTGCGATTCTTTATGATAAATGAACGCTTTCATTTTCCTAGGGGCTTGAC
Organism: Carlito syrichta; assembly: GCF_000164805.1. Taxonomy (NCBI): domain Eukaryota; kingdom Metazoa; phylum Chordata; class Mammalia; order Primates; family Tarsiidae; genus Carlito; species Carlito syrichta. Next base: position 710,268 of record NW_007251042.1, read on the forward strand.
TGTGCATGGGGCTGGAATGCAGAAACATTTATCTGGGCAGAATTTTTCTTCTTCTAAAATCAGTGTTGGATGGTTCTGGGCACATGACTGGTGTGTGTTTAATATATGTTTGTTGATCGACCTGCTCCCAGGTGCTCCTGTCTCACCTTCCATGGGAAGGAAGGGAGAACCCCATGGGAGTTTGGTTAATTCCTTCACTGTTCTCAACCTTGTGATGACCACTCTGCTGGACAATTAGTTAGAAAGGAGGATGCCAGATGACCCATGGCCCCGTCCCTAAGGTCACACTGTGCTATCCCTAGCGCCCTCAGTACTAAGACCTGAGCAAAAGAGCCAGTCTAGGCAGTGTAGCCACCCTGAATGACTGTTAGAGAAATAAACAAGATGTTATTGTGCCGAGGGGAGAGGAGTTACATCAAAAGTATCTGAGAAAGGAAGAAAGCCAAATTTTTTTTTATATGAGATGCATGGATGGGGGAGAGAGAGAGAGGGAAAAAAAATGCCTGGGTAATTAACTTAATAGGTTTCTTAAAGAATGCCCTTGTGAGTGATGTTCAACACATTCAAGTGTTGACAAGAAGGCATTGAACTTGACGCCCACGCAGCGGGCAGAAGCATGCTCTCGGCTCCGACACACCTTCTTTGTCTGAAACTTGTAGTAAAACTCAGCACGAGGTTGTGAAATCTGTCCCAGGGAATCTGTGCTGCAGGGGCTCCAAGGTCAAGCCCCCTGCTTCTAGGTAGGATTACGGCGGGCAAGGGTGGCCACCTTGAACTAAGAATCCATGAGCAGGAGAGCCGATCCTTGAGTCAGAAGCCCTGAGATGCTGCTTGTCTACGAGAGAGACCTGGAAAGGTCCGAGGGCTCACCAGGACAACCTGCCACTCTTTGGGGTGGTCAGAATGAAACTCTGTCCCCTCCTTGCAAGCCCCAGCTGCCTTGGGGACCTTGGGTCTGTTGCCCAGGGACATCTGGGAGACCCTGGGGCTTCCCTATCTTGATGAACTGGTGAAGGAATCCGGATGAATATGTGAATATGTGAATATGGGGTTTCTCTTGCTCTTAAATCTGCAGTAGGGAGAGAGGCCCCAAATCATTGGTGGGCTGATGGAACAGGAAGCCTTGCCTTGGGAGGTGTGTGTGTGTGTGTGTGTGTGTGTGTGTGTGTGTGTGTGTGTGTATTTGTATTTATAGAACACTTAGTGTTGCTCTTGGTTGAAACTGCAGGGGCATAACTTACCATATCTAAGACAAAGGCCAGGTAGTCACAGAGTTCCCGGATGTAAATGGGGCTCTTGGCCTCTCTGCCCACTGTGGCCTTCTTAGCCTGCCTGCCCTCTGCCTGTCACCCACCCTTCTCAGCATCAGTCATCCACACCTCCATCCTCTCTTCTGTTTCATTAGGCTCAGGCTAATCAGGAGATCAGAATTTTCAGGCTGGGACCTGAATCTCAGGGACTCTGGCACAATCATGGTGGCCAGATTTGTAAAATGACTAAAAACGTGACAAGAATACCTTTGTGAAAGTAAAATTTTCTTTCTTGGATACTTCACCAAACACTTTGAAAAGAAAGTAACCCAAGTCTACGGTTACCCTGAGGGAGCACTCCTGAAGGGGGCGATCTAAAAAGCTTATTCCACACCCTTGGTCAAGGGGCTTCCGGTGTGTCAGAAGAAACTGCACTGCCCCTGACCAAGAGTCACATGCCAAGAATGTGTTTGCGAACATGGTGGGGAGAGTGGGGGAGAATAGGAGTTTCTCCTACCTACGATTGGTGGTCACGGAAGGGAAGTCCCTCCTGCAACTGGAAGGTCTAGGTTAGCTCTTTGCTCCTGTTCTTGGCACCAGTCCTTGTTCTGGGGGCTCATTCTGTCTGGAGAGGGCAGTTCCCACCCAGGCCATGCCACTGTTCAGGAGATGCAGGATTCTGGGGTTTGCACACACGCCTAAGGTATTTCTGTTTCTAGAGAAAGGGGACAATTGATTATCTTTCTGCCTAACTTCCCATGCATTAGGGCATGATACTAGAGGGAAGGCTGTGAGCTGAGTAGGGGGAACCTGTTAATTTTACAGCCCAGTTTCCCATTCCTTTGCCAGCCCCATCCCTTCTCCAACATGAAGACACACTGCTACAGTTCTCCCCTTTTCTGGATTGGTCGAGTGGAGTTTCCCAAGAGCAAATGGACAGGGTTAATCGGCTCCCCACTTGCCTGTTTGACCCAGCCGTGTGGCCAGGGGAGTAGCCTGGCAGCCCAGTTCAGCATGCACTTGTTGAGCACCTACTGTGTACGGAGCTAGGGCTATGTGTTACAGGGGTTATAAAAATGAATAGTCCCACAGTTCCTATCCCTTAAGGAGTGGTCATTCCAAGGGAACCACGCAGCTGCCTGTATCACCCCTATAGTCCCAGAGAATGGATGCTCCCTGCTTAGAAGCCAGGAGGGAGCTGGGACATCCCAGAAATAAGCACGTTTCCAGAGCCGTCACTGCCTCTCAGCAATGCAGGTCCTATCTCCCAGCATCAAAGCTGGGGAAACCACATGGACTTCTACAAGGAGACTAAGGTGTGACATCTTAGATACACCTGGTTTGAGTGAAGCAGACTGCTCTTGGTCTTGATAAAATAATGAAATCAGATCAGTGATATCTACACACACACACACACACACACACACACACACACACAGAGAGAGAGAGAGAGAGAGAGAGAGAGAGAGAGACAAGGTCTTGCTCAGCCAGTGATGCTGGAGTGCAGTGGTGTGATTATAGCTCCCTGCAGCCTTGTACTACTGGGCTCAGGCAATCTTCCTGCCTCAGGTTCCCAGGTATCTGGGATTATAGGCACACACCACCATGCTTGGCTAATTGATCTTATTTTGTTGTAGAGACGGGGTCTCTCTATGTTGCCCAGGCTAGTCTTGAACTCCTGGCCTCAAGTGATCCTCCCGCCTTGGCCTCCTAAAGTGTTGGGATTACAGGCATGAACCACCTAGCCCAGCCAGATCAGTGATGTTGCTAGTGCGTTTCATGTGGACACATGATGCTGGAAGAATTTTAGAGCTGAGCAGCTCAGGTGGCTGCCAAATGACTGAGGTTGAACTCCAAGGCGGAGCCCTCCAGAGTGGCCCAAGCAAAGTCTCCACCTTGTTGAAGTCCCTCCTGGGCCATCACTCCTTGCCGGGGAGTGGGGCATGCAGGAACCAGGGTCCGAGGCTTTGCTGCACTGGTGGCCACCTCAACATTGGCTTTAGGACTGAGACAAATCTCCAGACCAGACTTCCCCACCCCTGCGTGGGAGGTGTGAGGGGCTGGAGCCGGGAGGCAGGAAGTGAGCACAGATGGGCTGCTGGGACAGCTGGGCAGGGAACAGAGCACATCTGTCCCGGCGTGAGTCTGGTAGGGCCCCTCCCTACAACCTTTGCTGAGTCCACACGTTCATCGATAGGGTGTGGGCTGAGTTTGGGTCCCACATGAGGGAAAAGACGGGAAAGTCTGCAGTCAGAAATGAGAGCTAAAGTTGCTGATGGGGTATGTTCAGATGGATAAGAAGGTGGCCTCTGAGGAGAGAGAAGGACACAAAGCAAAGTGAAAAACGGAAGCTAAGAGATCACATTGTATCTGCTCAGGATGGACTCTGGGCTTTCAGTGTCTCCAGAAGTCCCAGGGTCTGTTGTCTCCTTCTCTACCTGGGGCCCCTCATCTCCCCAATCCTCCTAGTCCTCCCTCCTGGTGCTTCCAGTATCTTAAATTGTAGCTGTTGAAACCCTTGAGATAATTGCTTATTTTTCTGTCTTACCTACTAGACTGTGGGTGTATTAGAATCAGAAATCTTGTCTCCATTATTGAATCCTCACTCTAGAAGTTTGTTGAGTGAATGAATGATTTTGTGGCCTAAACCCACACACGTTTTCCTATTTAATTCCTTAATTTTTTCTAATTGGCTTTAAATATTGCTGGGAAAGTGAATCCCAAGTAGACGCCCAGGAGAGATCTCTGGGTTCTAGAAGCTGTGGGTCAGAGTTCTCATCAGGAATCTGCCCCAGGCCTGGGGTAAGTGAGACTTTTTGCTCTTTTCTAGGGAGCAAAGAGGAGAGGAAAGGCTTATTACTTTAGAAACTGCACACTGGCTTGGCAATGTGGCTATTTGCACGGACTCCTTGGAGCGGTTGTTTCTCCTTCCATGTGAAGCTGCCTACTGCCCGATATGGAGCCCTGTAGGCAGGAAATATGGATCACAAAGATCTCTGCATGCTCGAGGGCCGATAGCTTCTCCACATCCATCCATTTCACAGTGTAATGAAAGGAGATGGGAGTTTGAGTCCTAGCTCTGCTGTGTGGCCCTGGGTGAGTCATTTTTCCTCTTTGGTCCTCAGTGTCCTCATCTGTAAAGTGGGAAGACTAGCCTAGATGACCTCTGAGACCCCTTCCAGCCCTTATTACCCTGAATCTGGTAGGATGAGACTAGGGAACGTGGCCTTTGATGGTTATCACTGCCTCCTGAGAGCTGGGCTGGGGACTTTCCTTTAACTTAAGCTTGGGAAAGGAAGGAAGCACCCAAGAGGCCCCCACCCCACTGGGTTTTGAATCCACGCATGGGTTCATCCACTGCCGTCATGGTGACTCTTCCTGGATGATTTAGTCAAGTTCCACTTGGAGTCGCAAGGTCTGCTTTGGCGATTCTTCAATGGCTCTCAAGCTTCTGCTCCAACTCTTCTATTGTCCAGTGAGGATAACAGAAGTGCCAACAGGCAGGAAGGAGGAACTGAAGTCCCCAGGGCTTGGGGCCAAAACAGAACTAGTAGACTCTTTCCTAACACCATTTTTGTCATCATCATCATCCATTATTAATGTTGTTAAACATTTATTGTTCTCTCTTCAGCCATGGGCACTGGGTGAGTAAATCCCCAAGGAAACTGGCCACAAGAAGCCTGTCCCAGCCTGGCCACCTCTCGGGTTGAGGTTGGTGACTCCAACCTTGATGTAGGGTTTACATCGGACCTGAGCGGAATGTGGCACCGGTTTGCTTCGAGCCCCTTTTTCGGCAAGTGTCCCCCTCTCTGGAGGAAAGCCATTGTAACTCCAGACTACCACTGCCGCTGTACGACCGTGTCTTGCTCAATCTTTGTATTCCCTATGACGCCTCAAACAGGGCCTCAACAGAAGGTGCTCGCTAAATGCTTCTTGCTAATAGTTATGATAAAGATGTATTGAATCCATTCAGCAGGGGAAGCGGGCCTGGGAGGAGCCGGCGTACTACCGAGCTGCCCTGAACTGGGAAACATCCTTAACTCCTCGTCCGGGGCGTCATCCCTGCTCATGCTAGAGCTGTGGGGTTGCAAGACTAGCGTGGGAGTGTTTTGGAGGCAGGGTGGCAAGACGCAGGCAGGAGGTGAACAGCTGGCGCCTCCTTCTGGCCCTGTAGGGCTGGAGCAGGCCTGGGGAAGGCGGGCTTGTGCAAGAACCTTCGCCCTGGGCTCCCGCCCGAGACCCTCCCTGCCCGAGACCCTTCACCCTGGGAGGGCCCGGGCTCAGGGGAACCAACGGAGAGCCGAGCGAGGGAGGCTGTTATGTAACCGATTTCACTCCTTGTCAAAACCGGTGACTAATTCAGACCGTCTCGGCCAGATTGGCTCGGCAGCTTTGCAGCTCGCCTGGGCCAGTGTCTGGCTGATTCTCACACCCTCTGCTGGATGGATCTCTCAGCTCCCTCACCGGCCCCACCGACCTCCACCATCGTCCAGTGCCGGCTCCTCCCCACTTAAACAGGGAGGCATCCGACCCCCGCCTTTGTCTCCCTTCCTGTCCTACAAGAGGAGGCTGGGGGCAGATGGTTCACCGATGTCTGTCCTGAGACCAGGCGACGCACTGAAGCCCCTTGTTTGTATCCGGGTGAGGAGTTCTGGCTTGCCAAGGCTGGGACTGTTGGGTTCAGAACTCAGTGGTCAATCCCCACCGCTTCCCAAGGGGAAGGGACTCCAGGGAAGATCTGGCCTCCTCCCACCCCACCCTTTGACCTGGGACCCTTAGCCCTGTGGGCCACAGGTTCCCTGGATGAATCCAGGGGAAAGGTCTGTATTCACTGCTTTGGTTTCTACTTTTCTTTTTTCGAAAGGCGGCTCAGTTCATCCCTGTTGCAGAAGGCTGTCCTTAGCAAGACGTGGGTGAACGGCATTTGCATTTATTTGGAGATAGATCGTAGAGAAACACAAAGAGGTGTCCTGACAAGACAACAGATCTCAACAGAAGCACTCATCATAAAAAGTGCTCACTGTGTGCCGGGGGTCATTTTCTTTAGTCCTTAACCAAACAACCCTCTGTGGTTGGGGTTATTTCCCATTTTATAGGTGAGAAAACTGAGGCTGAAAGCGTTTCGTTGGTTTGCCAAAGTTGGGAGCAGCTGAGCTGAGATGTGTACTACCACTGCTGCGACTCAGAGCCCCAAACTGGTCCTGACACACAGCCTTCCCATGACATTCCTAGGACTAGTTCCAGAGCATTCCTAGGAGTGCTTACACATCTCAGCAACTTCATGGCAACTGCCCAACTCGACCCAGAAGATAATACTACCTTGTCCTCCTTCCGCTCCTTCCGCCAGGCAGTTCACAGACATGACCTCATTCCCTCTCAGAGGCCCATATGGGCTAGGGAAGGGGTGGGGATTCAACTGTGCTTCCCAGGGAGGAAAAGACAGCACAGAGAGGGATGGTGGCCCACCCTGGGTCATCCAGCCAGCTGGCGAGAGAACTGAGACTGGAAATCAGGCTTCTCCGCCCTCTTGGGCAGTTATTCAGCACGATGGATGTGAGCTAGAATCCCCCTCGAGATTCGGCAAATTGGGGTGCTTCTCTTGGGGGGGGGTGACTCAGTGGCTGAAACAGCTCCAAGGGAGTTGGGCTGGTGCTGAAAAAGGAAATCCGGGATGCATATAGATTCCATCCGTGTGAAAAGAGGGGGGCGGCCTGGGACAAGCGGTCACCACGGTCGTTCCCCTTCTGCTCTCCCTCTCTGTGCCTGGCCTCCCTGGCTGGATGCCCTGGGGGCTAGAGAGAGCTTGATGGAAAGAACAGGGGCCTTGAGGTCATGGGACCTGGGGAAGGTATTCGCCAGGGGCCCCCACGTTAGTCATTTTACCTCTCAGCTTTTCCATTTTTTAGTCAAAAAATGGGGATTCGAACTCCATGAAAGAGACATTGTGTGTGAAATGTTTCATCATAGGCTGTAAACTCTGCACAGAGAGAAACTACTGGTGAGTTCTCTTTAGCCTGATTTCATCTCTACTAGACACCTTTTTAAAAATGACTTTGAAGCTGGTGGGTCACACAGTGGGCTGGCCTGGATGTCCCTCCTGTGGCCTTTTCACTTGGTGTCTGTAGTACTCATTCCCTGGGTGGCCTCATGGGCCAGCAGACTTTCTGGAAAGGCCCAGGTAGTAAATATTTGAGGCTTGGTGGGCCCGTTATGGTTTTGGTCACATGTTCTTTGTTTGTTTCCTTCTTTTCTTTTGTTTTTTTAGAGACAGAGTCTTGCTCTGTCACCCAGGCTGGAGTGCAGAGGCATGATCATTATTTACAGTGGCCTCAAGCTCCTTCCCACCTCAGCCTTCCGAGTAGTTGGGCCTATAGGCATGTCATCGTGCTCGGCTAATTATTTTTTTTGTAGAGATGGGGATCTTACTATGTTGTTCAGTCAAGTCTTGAACCCCTGGCCCCAAGAGATACTCCTGCCTCAACCTCCCAAAGTGCTGGTATTACAGGCGTGAGCCACCATGTCTGGACCATTTGCTTCTTTTCTTACAACCCTTCAAAAATGCAAAAACCATTCTTTGCTCACAAGCCCTAAAAAATACAGGCAGGTCCAGGCATGGTGTCCCACGCCCATAGACTCAGCACTTTGGGAGGCTGAGGTGAGAGGACTGCCTGAGCCCATGGGTTCGAGACCAGCCTGGGCAACTTGGCGAGACCTCATCTCTACAACAAATAAAAAAATTAGCCAGGCGTGGTGGCACGTGCCTGTAGCTCCAGCTACTCGGAAGGCTGAGACAGAAGGATCACCAGAGCCCAGCAGGTCGAGGCTGCGGTGACTGTGAGTGTGCCACTGCACTCCAGCCTGGGTGACAGAGTGAGAAAAAAAAGTACAGGCAGATTTGGCCTTTGGGCTATAAATTGTGGTATGGTAGATGCTAGTTTACCTGGTATAAAGTGGGTGAGTGTGAGTTTGGAAATTGACAGAAAAGCCTAGCACTCCAGTTTTGCACTTTCCTCGCCGTATCTGGGATCACTTGTTGAGCCTGCCCCGGACTCTGTAATGGCCTGCTTCATGGTTTTAATGATGCCTGCTTCAGAGGCTGTTGTGAGAGTAGGGTATATAAAGTGCCTACCCCGAGCAGGCATCCCCCAGATGGGAGCTGATTTCATTCCTATTGTTCGGTGCGTAAGAGAGTGCAGGACCTGGAGAGGGCCTGCCCTGTCTGTGGTATGGTGGAATGGCAGCACTCTCCCAGGGTCTGGAGTATTTTTTAAAGTGGCTAAAACCTTGCTTTGCATGGGAAAGGCACCCAGGCTTAGGTATCATGAGGGAAGGAAAGAAGGTATGCAGGGGTTACATCAGGGGCTGGTTAGTACAAACTAGGGGGAGTCAGGACCGTCTGTAGGGAGTGAGGGATGGGAAGGAAGGCTTGGGAAGCAATGCTTCATCTGCTTAGGGTAGCCACGATGAGCCCAGCCAGGCTTGGGCAGCGGGTTGTGGGGGGTGGATCCCACAGCAGTATATTACAGCAGTATATTACAGCAGTATATTACAGCAGTATATATACAGCAGTATATCCCACAGCAGTATATTACAGCAGTATAGTGGGGCTTAGGGTGGGTGTGGGGTTTGGAGACCTTGGCCCCAAGATCAGCTCTATCTCAGGCAGGGCTGGAGTCTGGGAGTCTGTGGGGCGAGAAGAGAACCCCCGTAGATGCCAAGGAGGCCAGAGAGAGGCCCAGGACTTTTTCAGGAGAGTGGACACTGGTGAATATCCGGTCCTCTTGCATCCTGGCTTCTTGACAGTTGAACTATTAGACAACAGCAGTTCTGAGAAAGGGTCAACCAGAGTAAGCTCTTTTCATAATGATAAAGGCCACCATGTCCTGAGTGCTGTTTCTGTGTACCGAATGGTGTACAAGGCTTTGTGTGTCCCCTAACAAGCCTGTGCCACGTTGGGGGTTGTGGCACCCACTCTGTCTCGTGGCTTTGGGGGCTGGAGCTGGGGTGAGAACTGGCTAGAGTCCGAGGTCATGCTTTCTCTGTGTCCTACCCCCTCCTCTTAAGCATAGCTCTGTCATGAGTTCAGGGTGGGATGGGACGCCTGGGCCAAGGGTGTTTTGTGATCTTGCCTCCTTTTGCTGAAAGATACGGGGAGAAGAGGCTGGTTCCTCAAGCTGTCAGAAGACCTACCCACTCAGCCATGGAAACCCAGAGAGGTCCCTTCTGCGAATCTGTGCCATCTTACGGCTGGTTCTGAAGGGCTCAGCTGGGTCTAGTTTCTCAGACTGAAATAGGGCAGGAGGGCAATGTCTTGGTGGCTCCCAAACACCCTGCTCATATCTGCATCCTTTTGCATCCAAGTATGCTGTTCCCCTACCTAGAAAGTCCTGTTTCTTTACCAGTTCAACTTCTGCTTAGTCCTTTACAACACAGCTCAAATGTCATCTCCTTTGGGAAGTCTTCCAAGACTACCCAGGCATAGGCACAGTTAGTGCCTCTCTCTTCTATTTTGAGGCATTTTGATTGCATGTTCCTATCATTGCTATTTGGCGGGGACTGACATTCGTTGAACACTTACATCCTAAGCCTTGGGTACTTTACTGCATTATCTCATTTAATATGTACATTATCTCATTAATACTATACCTATGAAGTATAACAGATGTTCTTACCCCCATTATACAGGTAGGGAAACAGACTTAGAGCAGTTGAATAACCTGCCCAAGGTCACCGAGCTGTGAAGTGGCAGGGCTGGGATCTGAACCCAGGCAGCTTGACTCAAGTGCCCCATCCTTCCTAACCACTAAATTATATTGCCTCCCTCGCATTACTTATAATTGCCCCATCCTAAATTTAATCCTAAATTTAAGGGTCTGTCAATGACTCATAAGAAGAGACTGTGACTTACTCATCTTTGCTGCCCTAGCATGTAGCACACAGTAGGTGCTTAGTGGGTACTTATGGAATGAATGCTGAACGAAGAGGCAAGGGGGAGCTGAGCCCACTGATGGGAGGTGGGGTGCCTGAGAACAAGAAAAGGCAGAGGGCAGGGGAGGCAGTGGAGTGGACAGTAGGGAAGGAGGGCAATGGAGCCTGGAGAAAGACAGTTCCTGTGAGGTCTGGTTCATGCCATTTTGGAATCACCAGCTCAGCAAGAGTAACAGAATCATGACCTGATCTACTACTTCGTAAGTGTCTTCAATATGCTAGGAAGTGGCTGGGTACGGTGGCTCATGCTTGTTAATCCCAGCGCTTTGGGAGGTCACGGTGGGAGGATTGCTTGAGGCCAGGAGTTCGAGACCAGCCTGGGCAACATAGTAAGACCCCCATCTCTACTGAAAAAAAAAAGTATATATTATATGTGTGTATGTGTGTGTGTGTGTGTGTGTGTGTGTGTGTGTGTGTGTGTGTGTGTGCATATATGTATATAAATTAGGAAGTGCTTCATCCATGTGCCTTCTAAATCCAAAATAAAAGAAAACATGCTCAAATCCCTATATAAGTCATGTAGGAAAAGCATACATGCCAGTCCTTGAAAGATGTACTTTGGCAAAGTTTCCCCTGAAGGTAAGGCCTGTACTAGGTGACCTTGAACAGGATTCTGAACCTTGCTGGCCTTCTTTGGGTCCAGGGAGCTTAAGGAGGTTTCATGCACATGCATTCCCACGTGGATTCGACCTCTCTTGCACCATGTGACACCCTCACTGTAGCCTGGCTTCCCAGAGGAGGCAAGCTCTAAGGCGACTGTGGAGGGGTGCATCTGATCTTCAGCTTCTCCTGGCCCTCTCGGCCCATGGAAGCCCGGCCCCCCCCAGGCCCCAAAGCCTGGAGCTTCCCCAGCAAGCTCAGGTGGGCTGTGAGGTCATGCTTCCTGGACCTGAGGGCAGACAGCCATCACACCTTGCAGCTGGGCCTACACCGGTAGCCGCAGGGTGGCGTGTATAGGGGGAAGCCTCTAGCACTATTCACAGTCCCCTCTGGGGGCTGGGGGCGCCCCTTGAAGCCGACCAGAAAGCACCAGTCTTGCCCGGAAGAGGTCCAAAGTCCATGTGGCTGTTGACATGGCAGGAGGAGGCTGGGGGGAGGCGGAGAAGGCGGAGAGAGCAGGAAGACCCTCCTGCCAGCCATGTTCATACAAAATGCATTTCCCAACGTATCCCTCTGGCCTGTCGGAGCCCCTTCTGCTCACTGCTCTGTTTATACATGATAGACAACTAATTAACATCCAAACCTCTTGAAAGGTCTTTTCAGAGGTAATGTTCTGACAGATTATGTCAGCAAGGAGCACTGATTTGTCTAAGCATGGATCACATTGTTTCAGATTGAATGAGGTGAATATTAAACTGCTTTAAATGTACTCTTCATAAAGTACTAATTACACACTCCCAAGGGAGACCAGCCAAGGAATACTAAACAGTAGAGAAGTCAACAGAGGGTTCTTTTTATAGTATGTTGCTGGGCTCTGTGTTTTTCTGTCTCCTTCTTTCTCGCTCGCTCTCTCTCTCTCTCTTTTTTTTACAGTAAAATCACAGCACGCTAAAGAATACACATTTATAGCACAATGCTTCTCATCTAATTATATGGCAATCATTAGTTTTAAGCTGGATGCATTATATTTTCTTTGATATATTATGCCTAAGGCATAACAGCATTTTTGCTGCTACTGGCTGATTTTAGCACCCCTATTCTCTTTTTCTGAACCCCTATTTCTCTCTACCCCCCACCCTTTAACAAATTATCTAACCCCTGTGTTAGTTTGCCTATTGTCTCAAAAAATCGCAATTTAAATTGACCAAAAAGTGGGGGAAACAACACACCCTCTGTTAATTTAAGGAAAAAAAAAGAAAAGAAAAGGAAAGGAAATTGCCTGTGTTCTGGGGAGCCGTGCAATTTTTTTTTAACTAGGTAATGTCCTGAATACACAATCTCTACTCCCTACCCCAGTGAATTCCCTCCATGACAAATTCTACTGGATCACACTGAATTCCCACTTGGCTGAGCTTCCGTGTCCCTCAGGGAAAGAGGTATTTGTATGTATATAAATATATGTCTATAAAAGCAACACAGGGTAGAAAACACAGGGTGGAAGGAAGGGAGCATTCTTCCAAATGCCTATCTACAGATGTAGCTGGAATTCTGCTCCATTCATTTTTCTGCGTCTTTTTGATATTGGCCTCTGCCCATGGTTGAGAAAGAGTAAGGTAAATTCTGAGATGCCCTAGATTCTCAGTCCTGAAGTGAGGAAAAGCCCAGGTTCTATGAGGATGGATGGCGTGATATTGACCCACCTGGATTCTTGCTGGTCAGCCTCCAATTCCCATGCTATGAAAGAGAAAAGACCTTTCTACTCTCCAGGAGTCCGAGAGGTAGGATGAGTTCTCCTTAAGTAGCAGGACCCTGTTTCCTATTATTATCTCCTGTCTCCTACAGCTATTATTATTGTTAGAAAGTTCATCCTCTCAGTTGAGTTCTATCTTCCCAAAACAACTACCACAAAAGAACTATCTCTCCCTAAGAACAGTTCTGCCCGGGACTCCACGGAACAAGTCTCCTTACTATGACCTTCATCTTCCTGCTCAACTCCAAATCAAAGAATCGCGTAGTCCTGGAGTTGAAGGGATTGGAGATGTGCTCTTCGAGGAACCTGGCTATGCATGTCACCTAATGTCACCATGCTGCCTGCAGTTAGGACTGAACCTCAGGGTCCTGACTCCCAGACCAGTGTCCACTTCAAGCAGAGGAGCTCCAAGCAACTCTTCCTACACAAGCATGATCAAGGGCAAAGGAGTAAAGCATCAGAGTCATCTTTCCTGAGAGCTGGAAGAAGCCTTCAACCCCTGTGATTGCTGCTTGAATCACTTCCACAATGTCGCCAACCAAGGACTTGCCCATTCTTGGCTCTGGAGTCTCCTCCCATAGTGGCCAGATCATCCTTGTATATCCGTGATGGTTGGAAGGAGGTGTTTAAGAGCAGGGAACGCTGGTTCCAGAGTGCATGGCTTCAAACCTTGCGCTGCCACTTCCCAGTCCTCTGATCTTAAATAAGTGACTTTGCATTTCTTTGCTTCTGTTCCCTCCTTATCTGTAAAGTGCGAACAATATGAGGGTCTGAGGACAGGGGGAGGCAATCTATGTCAAGTGATGCCCAGCCTGCCTGGCTAACTACTGTTAGTGATTGTTATCATTAGAGAGTTTATCCTCTCAGTTGAGTTCTATCTCCCCAAAACAGCTAGCATAAAAGAACCATCTCTCCCCCAAGAACTACCATGGTTGTAGTTCTGCCTGGCCCCACAGAACAAGATGAATTTTCCTCCTGCATGACTGCTCTCAACAACTTCATCATTCATTGCACAGCTTTGGCAGGGTGACTCCTGCATGCAGGCATGCTGTATCAGGTATGAAAAGAGACATGAAGACCTGGTCCCTGCTCTTGAAGAGGTCACACTCCAGGACAACTTCTGGTTTGTCTTTGTAGCTTATCTTCCCTAGGGGGAATTGCTCATCGGTTTCTTTACGTCTTCCTCACTTAACACGACATCACACCATTCCCAGCCCATTTTTCTTATGCAGAATCACCCAAAGAAATATACCAGGGATGAAGAAAAATGGCAGCAGATCTGAGCTTCCTTTACTCAGCCACACCCTAGAGTACTCGGTACTCAAGAGACGGGGATTCTATTGAGCTGGAGGGGGCCTAGGTATGTTGAGGTTTTTTGTTTTGCTTTGTTTTTGAGTTGGGTTCTCACTCTGTCGCCCACGCTGGAGTGCAGTGGCATGATCACGGCCCACAGCAGCCTCTACCTCCTAGGCTCAGGTGATCCTTCTGCCTCAGCCTCCTGAGTAGCTGGCACTACTGGTATGTGACACCACATCCTGCTAAATTTTTTATTTTTGTAGAGAAAGTTCTCGCTATGTTGTCCAGACTAGTCTCAGGCTCCTGGGCTCAAGCAATCCTCTCATCTCATTCTCCCAGCCAGATAGGGAGCTTTTTTTAAAAGCTTCCTACACTGGACTCTAATATACACAGACACCAACACACACACACACACACACACACACACACACACACACACTTGCACAGCTCCTCTGGGTAAATCGAGAAGGCTACCTTTATGTCCGTCCACTTCTCTGGGATACACTCTTTTCCCCCATCCCCCAGTGCTGACTCTCTATCTTCTTCTCCTGGGGTAAAGTTGTTCAAGTCCAAGTTGTTCTCTGTTGAGGTGTCACTTGGTATGCTAGGGTGCTGGCCTAGGATGTGAATCCTCTCGAATGCACTGAGCTAGCTGACAGTCCCACTGCCCACCCTATGTCAGCCAAAACCCAGGGACCAGGGCTGGCTTTATGGTGCTTTGAAGGGTATGGCGTTTGAAACCAAGTGCTCTGCAATTGTTGTAATTACATCTCTGGATCTGTGTTTGGTAAGTGAAGTCTTATGGGACAGCGAAGCGTGTGTGGGGGATTTGGAGCCTTGGTTGGCCGACATGTGGTCCTGCTTCTGGCCACCTCCTGCCCACCCTCCACTCTCGGTGGGAACCTGGGCACGGGGGTGGAATGAAGGTTGGGCATGTGCCCTATGGCATCTGGAGGTGGGACAAACAGTGGTGGCATCTGTACTCAGTTGGCAGCATTTGGTGGGTGACTTGGCAGAGGCTTCTTTTACCCACCCAATCCAGGTGCCAAGCACAACTTGGTATGGAATTGCCACCCTTGGGGAATGCACCTGGCCATGAGGATTCGGGGCCGGTGGGCAGAGGAGATGGACTTCCTTTGGCCAGGCATGGTCCCACATTTCCGAGTCCCACTGGGTCCTACAAATCATAACCCTGCCAGGGACCTAGCTGAGCACTCCCTCTCTTGCACACTGTAGCATCCAGTAGTCACTTGGTTCTCAGTTTCTTAGGGGCAAACAATCCCTCGTGAGTCCATGCCTGAATGACTGTAACTGCCTCTCAGGCACCCTCTGTCTCTGCTCGCTCAGCCTTCCCATCACCGATCCTGCCAAAACCAGCATCATGGAAAACAAGCCTGACTTTGTCATTCTCCTGACAAAACTTCTTCCACAAGATTCAAGATTCACCATCAACTGTAGGCCCTTGGTATGTTGGTGTATGTGAGTGCGTGCTTGTGTTCTAAGTGCCTTACAGATATTCCCCCCACACTGTGGGTCTCCCTCCACAGCCTGTGGATTACCACAATTTTGTAGCCTTTGCATTTTTTCCTTTCTATTCTTCTTATTAGATTTAAAAAAAATAGAGATGAGGTCTTGCTATGTTGCCCAGGCTGGTTCCAAACTCCTGGTTCAAGGGATCCCACCTCGGCCTCCCAAAGTACCGGGTTTACAGGTGTGAGCCACTGGGCCCGGCTACATTTCTCTTTTTCTAGACCCTGAAGAGATGACTTCGTTTTGTTAACTCGCAGCCTAGCACAGTGCCTGGCAGAGTGGGTCTCTGATACAAGTTTGGCGAATTATGAAAACATGACCCTCAGCATTGAAGACCCAAGGGGGTGCACACGTCCGGGTAGAATTTTGAGCAGTGAGGGTGGGTGCTATTTTTGAGGAAGAGCTCAGATACAGATAAGGTAGCCAGATCCTTGGTCTGACTTGATGGACTCCCTAAGCATGGCCTCTTCCCTGCCAGGCCTGTGTTTCCTTCCTCTTCCTCAAGCCCCATCTCTGGCCAGTTTTGTCATGTGAGACCATCTGGTGATGAGGATGTGATGAGGAGGACATGCCCTTCAGGGCCGGGCAGGCCTGGCCATACATGTCCGTGTGACTTTGGGTCCCACCGATAGGTCATGAGCGCCTAGAAAACGCCAAGCACAGTGGGAGAAGCTGGCATTAGGTGGGCACCAGTATGCAGACAGTTTCTGCTCTCCTGGGGCTTGTAGTCTACGGGTGATTTATTTAACTCTCTGAGCACCCGCTTCCTTATTCTCAAAAAGAGCCTCAGAATATCCATTCCACAGGGATGCTGTAGAGGTTGAAATAACGCATGCAAAAAGCTTGGTGCGGAGTAAGCATTCTAGTTTCCAAATGGTCATTCTTCCACAGCCCAGGAGGTGCATGAAGCTAGTCCTTTAGGGACGAGAACACCTCTGTGCATCTTCTGGGGAGGTGACCTGGTGGCTGTAATATATCCCTGCACCTGGCTGTGGTGGTCACCAAAAACAGAGAAGATGTAGGGGCTGCTAGAGGGCTTGCCGGTATCTCAAGGGTAGCAGTGCCCAGGAGAAGGTGGAATTGAACAGGAAGATGCTCTTTTTTTTCTTTCTAACACTTTGCTTTATGCCCTAGGGTGTCACTTTTCTCAGCACGGCTTCTCCTTACTCACACATACCCAGTACTTCCTGCCCATCCAGGTAGGTCACAAGACGAGCTTTGTTACATAACCTCCCCATGCCTCAGTTTCCTCATGTGCCATGTGAGACTAACAATACCATCCCCCTTACTTGACCATGGGGGTTGAGAGTGTACAAGTGCCTAAGTAAGACATGTGAGTTTCCAGTTCCTCTTTAAGTCACGCTAATGGATGCTCTCCCCTCAGGAGTACTTGTATTTTATTTTTTCATTTTGTTGCTGTTGTTTTTTGAGTTGGAGTCTCACTCTGTCGCCCAGGTTGGAGTGCAGTGGCACACTCATGGCCACCCCAGCTTCGACCTGCTGAGTTCCAGAGATCCTTCTTCCTCAGCCTTCCAAGTAGCTGGAACTACAGGCCCACACTACCACACCCAGCTAATTTTTTATTTTATTGTAGATACGTGGTCTTGCCCAATTGTCCGGGCTGGTCTTGAACCTGCGGACTCAGGCAATTCACTTGCCTTGGCCTCCCAGAGTGCTGAGATTACAGGCTGAGCCACCAACCCGGCCCGAGTATTTGCATTTTAAAAGAGGACACTGGGGCTGCTGGGTATAGCACAATAAACTGACTGTGGAGAAACTTCAGGGGGAAGCAGTGGGATAGAGGGAAGAGATATTTTGGGGACAGGAAATGGCCCTCCTTTACTTCTGAAATTACACCACTAGCAGTTCTCAGCCTCAAAGCTGTGACACATTGATGTGGAACCAGCAGTTGTGAGATGTATCACA
Source organism: Carlito syrichta (assembly GCF_000164805.1). Classification (NCBI taxonomy): domain Eukaryota; kingdom Metazoa; phylum Chordata; class Mammalia; order Primates; family Tarsiidae; genus Carlito; species Carlito syrichta. Next base: position 727,608 of record NW_007251042.1, read on the forward strand.
AACAAATATGTTTCTAATAATAAAGTGCCACAGTTTTCGAATAATTCCTACCCCCCATTTTTTTTTTTTTTGTAAATAAGAGGGAATTCAAGGTTATCCCCAGGATGTCATCACAGCCACTCGCATTCCTATGTGATTTCTTGAGTGGGATAGAAAAGGGCGCACAGCCGGGTTGAGTGCAGCCTGGTTGTGAAGGTTTCCCAGTCAAGAACAGCCTGGAAGAAACAACAGTTGCAGTTGCAGGCTACTGCCTGAAAGAAGAACACAACCATTCGTGTGTTTGAGAAATTTTTATTTTCTTTTTTTTTTTTTGAGTCGGTGTCTCACTCTGTGGCCTAGGCTGGAGTTCAGTGGCAAAATCACAACGATCACAGCTCACCACAGCCTCGACCTCCTGGGCTCAGGCGATCCTTCCACTTCAGCCTCCCAAGTAGCTGGGACTAGAGACACGTTCACCACACTTGACTTGTTTTCTGAATTTTTATAGTGACGAGGTCTCACTATGTTGCTCAGGCTGGTCTTGAACTCCTGGGCTTCAGCAATTCTTCCGCCTTGGCCTCCCAAAGTGCTGGGATTACAGGCGTGAACCACCACGCCTGGTTCATTTGAGAAATTGTGATGCGCTAGGTATGCAGCCCCGTGAGATAAGAGGAGGAACCACTGTTTTCTGTAACATGGGTGACTCCCACAACAGAGTGCCATGACTCCATTTATACGATGCTCGAGAACACGCTTCACTGACGGTGATCAGAGTCCAAACAGTCTCACGGTTGGGAGATGTAGACTGGGAGGAAGTATGTGGAAACCTTGTGGGGTGTTGGAAATATTCTCTATCTTGATCTTGGGGGTTGTTACTTGGGTAAAAAACTGTGAAATTGTACTCTTAAAATTTTGTGATCTTGACATATGTATTTGTAGCTACATAATTTTTTTTTTGAAAAGCACTTTGGAATCCCATGCGTACACCTACAAGGGGGATTCCTATGGAGCCTGTTGGAAGCTCCCCAAATGCTCTAAAGCTTTGGGTGAGGACCATGGGATGATGATGCTAATGCCTGAGCCTGGGAGCAATGGAGTCCCCAGCGGGCCCAATTCCTCTGCAGTGACTGCCCACGAGCACTCCTCTTGTCCTTCTGCCTGCTCTGCTCTATGGCTCTGCGGGTCCTTGGAGCATCCCCTGGCAGATGACTTTTCGGGGCTGACATTTCAGCCTCTTCAGCACCAGTGCTTGTGGAGCTAGGACCCTTATCGGACGTCTTACCTCTCCAGGCCACACAGCTTCGTAGCACAATAAGATTACTCACGTGAGCACAGTGTGTTGTGAGGTATTTCTTGCCTGGGGCTCGGGGTGCTCATGGGATCCCCCCAGAGCACCCTTAGCGAGAGGAGCGGGATAGACTCCCCCCTCCTCTGGCTCCCCACCTATCCAAGGCCCCACAGTGGTGGGGTGACAGCTCCTGGACCACCCATGTGGAGCTCATTTTGTTTGCTTTGTGTGTTACTTTTCACCCAGCCCTTTGGTTACCAAGGAAACGGTGACGCAGCCTCGGGTGGGGCCTCAGCCCAGTCAATATGGAGTCTTTTGAGGGAACGGTTCAGGGAGGCCAGCCTGGTGCTGGGGAGGGTGGTGCAGAGGTTGAGAGGTGCTTAGGGCAGGATGGGGAAGGTGCGTGGAGTAGGCCTGTTGCTTACTCGAGGGACAGTGCTAGTCAGGATGTGACATTCTACTCACAGCCTCAGGACACCCACCCTTGGCCATGTCACCAGCAGATACAAGGCAGATGGATCTAGAAGCCGAGGGAATAGCCCTTTCCTGTCCTTGTGTCTGTGTGGCCTGGGACAGTTGGTCTCCATAGCTTTACCAGGTGCAAAGCCTCTGCAGACACAATCATGTCAGAAGCCAGGCAGATTGGGCTTCTGGGCACTGAATGCATTTGTGGACATTTGAGGAGGGGCCTTGACTGGGAAGTAAGATCCAGGCATATCCTTCTGATGCAAGAAACGACTCCTGTGTCCTCTAGGGCTCCTTCACTGTCTACCCTCATAATGTCATCTCCAATGACACAGGACACCTGGGACCATCCAGTCAGCTTGGCCCCAGTTTCTCCGTGGCCTCATGCTCCCTGGTCTGGACCACTGGTCATACCATTGAGCCATCCTTGCCTCCCGCAGGCCCGCGCTTTTGGCCCCAACCAAACAGCTTGATTTCCAAGACCAGGAAGGTGGTCTGAGGGCCTGGTCCTCAGGGGGCTTATCTTGGGGCCTCCTTTTTGAGAGGCAGGGTCACGACATTATGCTTGGACCCTTCTCAGTAGCCCTGTGGAGCCTCTTGACAATGGTATTCCGAGCTCTGTTCTTGCCCTGCAACCTGGTGAATGGATAAAGCCCCTCTCTGTGCCTTGGCTCCCCTTTCTGAGAGACCCTTACTTACCTTCGCATGTCTTGCTGGCGGCTTTGCAGCCTAAAAAGGAACATCCCTCCCCACCCAAATGCCCGTTCTCTGCCATCTCCCATCACCCAGTCTTTTTCTCCTTTATCACCCTTCTCTAGTTACTTATCAAATTCTGTCAGCTCTTCCTTCAAAATGTTGCTAGCATATGTCCCTTCCTTTTTTAAAAATAAGTTCCATTGTTTTTCTTCGTGTGAAAGAGAAATATGCTCAGTGTAGAAATTTTAGAAAATACCAATAACCAAAGAAAAAAAAGTTATCCATCCTTCCTCCTGCCATTGCTATTTTCATTACTTTGAGACATGCCAGTCAGTCCCTCACCCAAGCTCAGGAACCTGCCTCCACTTTCTCCCATTTCTTCTGGTTCATTCCATTCTCCTCCATGCAGGGTCTCCTGACTCCTCCCATCCACCCTGCCACATTTGCTGGTTTAAACTCAAACCTTGCCTTCATTTTTTGTTTGTTTGTTTGTTTTGTCAGAGTCTCACTTTGCCACCCAGGCAGGAGTGCAGTGGCACAATCATGGCTCACTGAAGCCTTGACCTCCTGGGCTCAAGCAATCTTCCCTCCTCAACATCCCAAGTAGCTGGGACTACAGGTGTGTGCCACCACACTCAGCTAATTTTTTTATTTTTTGTGGAGACAGAATCTCGTTATGTTGCCCTGACTGGTTTCAAACTCCTGGGCCAAAGCAATCATCCCACCTCGGCCTCCCAAAGTGCTGGGATTACAGGCATGAGCTACCATGCCTGGCATACACTCTGCCTTCAAAACTCTTCAGTTTCCTACATGCTGAATCTAGGGCAAGACATCAAACCCCAGGAAGCAGATGCCCCTCTGATGGGTGCCTTTGGCGGAATGGAAAGAGAACTCTCCCCCAGGGTGGAGGAAGACCCAGACTGGGCTAGTGCCTTGGTGGATGGAGGGAGGCTGGCTGGCAGCCCCTACTTGCCACAGCAGGAAGGAGTCAACAGCTCCGGAAGGTGGCCCTGGTCAAACCTGCTCTCTGCCACATTTTGCCAAAGTCTGCCTTATCAACTGCCACCCCCCTTCCGAAGCTCTTACCCTTCTGTGCTGCCAGGCCAGTCTAGTCCTTACTTCTCAGATGCTGGGTGTTCAATCCCTTCTCTGTCCTTGGCCAAAGCTGCACCCTCTCTGTCCTCCTCCCTTTCTCTGTCTTCACACTGCCCATCCTTGAAGGCTCAGTCACAGCTCAAATGCCTGTAGGGTCAGGCAGGAGTCACAGCTCAAATGCCTGTGGGACCAGGTAGGTCCTTTGAGGGAGTCTGTGGGTGGGGTGTCATCTGTGATGAGCAGGAAAGGGTTTGGGCTTGCTAGATCTTATTCCAGGTTATTCAGTGAAATCTCCTGGCCAGCCTTCCTTCCCTTCCTTCCTTCCTTCCTTCCTTCCTTCCTTCCTTCCTTCCTTCCTTCCTTCCTTCCTTCCTTCCTTCCTTCCGATAGAGTCTTACTCTGTTGCCCAGACTGGAGTGCAGTGGTGCAATCATAAGTCACTGCAGTCTCAAACTCCTGAGCTCAAGTGACCATCCCGCCTCAGCCCTCCTGGGTAGCTGGGACTACAGGTTCTTGCTATTGTGCCCAACTAATTTTTTTTTTTTTTTGTACAGATGAGGTCTTGCTATGTTGCTCAAACTGATCCCCAACACCTGGCCTCAAACAATCTCCTGCCTTGGCCTCCCAAAGTGCTGGGAGTATAGTTGTGAGCCATGGCATGATCTCTTGGTTTTCACTGTCATCTGCTAATTCAGCACTTGAAGAGACCCTGCCCAGGCTGAGGGAAGCAGCCCGACTCCCCGCCAACCCATGTCTCGTTTGAGGATTTCTGTGCTTCCGCCCACCTCTCCTTGATCAACCCCGCTCCTCAACGTGATACACACGCTGGCAGTTTGGGTTTAGTGGAAAGCAATTTATTCATCCATTCAGAAAGTATTTATTGAGTGTCTCTGCAGGTTTTGTGGCAAAAAAAAAAAAAATCTGGGTTAAGCTTCTGATTTCACCACTCTCTTGAGCAAGTCATTTGAATTCTCTGAGCCTCATTTTTTCACCTATAAAATGGGATTAAAGTTAATTCTCAACCCATTCACTTGTGAGAAGGCATTGTAATCAGATATGGGAAGCATTTTGTAAATGATAAAGCTCCATGAAATGTCATTAGCTCCCATTTCCTTTGTTCAGGGTATGCTAGTCCCATGTTTCTAGTGTGAGCTGATTCCCTACAGTACCAAGTACGTGTCAGGCTTGATAAATACTTGTGGATGAGTTAATAAAATGCATTAATACAATATCTGTCTCCTTCAATAGAGAAATTGTATAGATTACACCAATACCTTATGCAACGATACACTAATACAATACTATGCACAATGATAAGTAACCTTGACGGAGCTCCTACTCTATGCTTGGCACCATGCTAAGAGTTTTTATATTTTTATAACCATTGTCTCATTTAGTCTTCACAATAAATGTACAAGGAAGGTCCTGTTGTTGCCCCCGTTACATAGATGAGGAAACGGAGGCTCAGCGCAATTACATAGCTTCTCCAGGGTTACTGAACCGGTGAGAGGTCTAGACAGGCAAGGGAGCAGGGAAAGAAACAGACATGATACGTCAGCTGCTGGCTCTGGAACCATATGTGGTATACACAAGTGCATCTAGAATAGTCCCAGGCAAACTGGAAGCACTCTATAACTCTTCTTATTATTGCCAGGCCCCAGGCCCATCATACACCTTATTTTATTTAATTCAGTCCTCACAATAACCCTGCCGGGCAGGTATTCTCAGGTCCATTTTCCAAATTAGGAAATGAATGATTAGAGAGATCTAGCACCTCTGCCCAGTCCGCTCAGTGAGGGACTGAGAGGCTGGCCTGGGACCCAGGCCCACTGTCCACTTTACCCAAGGGTCAGTGTTTGGAGCTCACAAGCCTTTCCTCAGACAAATGGGAAAGATTCTGCTACCTGGGGAGATGATGAGATACTTTAACAAATTCTCTACAAAGGTGGGTAACGTAGCGAGTTCTGGCTCTCCCACTCCCCAGCTAGAGAGCAAGTCCTCCAACCTCCGAGAACCTCAGTCATGGGACATTGCTGGCAGGACATCTGTGAGCCTATCAGCTGGAAGGTCCTTGTTAAGGCCTTCAAGGCAGCCTCCACCAGGACCCACCTGTCTCAGAGATACCTGCATAGTCCAGGATGCTGTGGTCTGGGCTCTCAGAGCTCATCTGGCCTGTCCTTTAAACTTCAAGGGAACAAAGACTTACAGAGCCCATCTTGGCCTTTCTCCACCCCTACCCATTTCCCCCCCCCAAAGAAAAATGAAAGAATCTGATAATTATTTCTATCTACCACCCAACTGTACTAATTACCAACCTATTTCTTCACAGTGTGACAGACACCAGCTCTGGAAAACACATAGAGATAAATTAGCACTAATTGGTTTTCCTCTGGCTGTTTGAATTAGTATTTAAAGCTCCAATTACAAAGCAGAATAATTGCTATTAATGTCCTATCCCAGCACAAAAGGCAGTTCGCTCGAGAACCAGCCCAGGTGTATTATTACTCTGATTACAGCATATTTAACCTAGCTCGTTAAGAGGCAGACACAGGGGATGGTTTCAATATGGCGGACAGGCCACTTCCTACAGGGTGGAAACCTGGAGAGAGACCTATAACCCAAGGGAAAAAAGAACGAAGCGGGGAGAGAAGGGGAGTGGGGAAGCTGGGTCCAGAAGCCTGTGGGATTTCTCAGTAGGCTCCTGCAGTCTCTTCCTGCTCCTCTTGCTGTCCCCTGGGGGACTTTCCTGGCCCTACTCCCTCCAAAACCCACCTCCTACTCACACCCCAAGCTAGCAAAGCCCTTCACAGGCCTTCCTGAGGGGGTACATTGGAGGGAGAACACAGACAGGAAGACCCGTGGGATGTTCCTGATGTTGGCATCAGACTTGTGACCAGTGGGCAAGTGGGGGCTCTGCTCTTTTGCCACACCTCTGCTCCCTGTGGGAGATGCAGCCAGGGCTTCAGGACTCCTCAGGACTTTGTTTCCCCTCCTCTAACCCCCCATTCCCCCCCGCCCCCGCACACTTTCCAATCTTCTTCCTCTCGTTCCTCTCTACCAGGGACCTTCACTGTTCTGACCAGAGGATGGTGGGAAAGTTAGGGAGAAGGCAAAGTCACCTTAACAGGTTCTATACGAAGGTGAGTCTCATGGAGAGTCCTGGCTCTCCCACTCACCGACTAGATGGCAAGTCCTCCAGCCTCCAAGAGCCTCAGTCTCTTCAACTGTAAAGGGGACACAACAACCTCCCTCTTGCTGGCATCACAGAGCAGTGAGGATTCCATGAGGACGGATGTGAAAGCACTTTGTGAATTGCAGTGTGCTGTCCCTAAATAAAGGTGGGTTTCTTAGTTCACTGTGGAACATCGAGAGCTTGAATTAGATCTGCCTCTTGCTGCTTCTTTCTTTGGTCTCTTCTTCCCTTTCAAAAACTTTCCTTCCTCTCCTTTCTCTGTCTCTACTTCCTCCCTTCCTTTCAGGCTCCTGAATCTCTGCATCTCCCCATTCACACTAGGACGTTGAGAACTCAATGAGTTCCCCTTTCCTAGAGCAGCTGCGTTTAAGAAGGGAGGGCTATGTTTAACCCAAAGAAATGAGTCACTAATGGTGAACTTTCAGGCAAACTGAGATGATATTTTGTGGGGGAGAGTGAGGATGTCACAGCGCTTTTCAGAGCCCCACAGGCAGCTGTCTACTCACTGACACACAGGTTTGGTGTGAGCTTGTGCCAGGTTCAAGTTGAGCCAGAGAAGGAAGGAGGCCCTGCAGGGAGGAGGCAACAAGAGAAGAATCGCCAAGAGTGCAAAGCCCCTAGAAACCCAGCTGAGGTTGCTGGCCCTGAATGTCAGGGTTATGACATTGGGCTTGGGGGTCTCCCATGCTCGAGGCACTGCCCCAGCTGTCCCCAGCAGTGTGCGTCCAGCAGGGGCTGGGCATTCCAGAGGATATCTGAAATTCAATCTCCCCTGGCCAGTGAATGGCTTTGCCTTTGTTATCTTAACCCGTTCTCCCAGACCTCCTTCCCTGTCATCCTATGGGCAACAAACCAACCTGACTTTCTCCCAAGAATCTCCTAGGTCTGTTTCATCCTCTCTGGGTCCTTTGTCCTCCTGTGCCCTCTAGTCTCTCTCTTCCTCTTCCCCAGGATCTCCTCCTTCCTTGGTCCTGCCCACCTCTGGGTGCCACCTCCCTTCCCCATACGGGGAGAGATGTCACCGGGCAAGGGGCAAAGCAGCATCCTTGGAGCTGAGACCCAGGTTCAGCCCAGATCTGCATGAGTGTAACCAGCCGTGTGAGGTGTTTTTGTTCGCCTCTCTGGCCTCAGTTTCCCCACTTGTACCATGCGACATGGGCCCCAAGTTCTCTTTCTAAGGTGGTGTTTTAGTTTTCAGGGTTCCCTTCTTTCTCCATGTCGTCAGGCCTCTTATACCCAGGAAGCCCGTCTTTCTCGGCAGTGTCCTTTGGGGACCCCGGAGTCTGGAGAACATTTGACGAGGGGATTCCCAAGGTGGGCAACAGAAAGGCCGTCAGGGCCCATCTGCCAGGGAGAAGCCCTTGGGTGGTCCCTGCTGGGTGGGCCCAGCTGTCGCGGCCCAGACAAGGAGCGACACTGCCAACCAATCCCTCCTTTACAACCATGCTGGGAGGGATGTGCGAGGGCCCGTGGGTGGTGTTCACGTATGGGGGGGGGATTTCTTTTTAAGAGACAAGGTGGGTGGAATGGGGGAAGCCAGCTGGCTGTGGGCTCTATTTCTACTGACAAGGCTTTACCCTGTAGGTGTGAGGAATTCCAATTAAATATGCAGCCTATTTGTCTGTGTGTGGGAGAGGGTTTGCTGGGAGGGAGGGGGACGGAGGCAGCGTCTCTGCGGCATCCCAGCAAACCAGAAATTAGCTCCGTTCATCACAGGCGCACAGGGCTTCCCTCAGCCCTCCTGTGCACTCGCAGGAGTCGCGAGAAGGAGACAGACAGAGGAAGCGAGAGAGAGGTTGGGGAGGCGGGTTCTCCAGGCTGGAAGGGCTTCCGGAATCTCTGAGTGGGCAGGAAGGATTGCCCGACTCCTTGGCTCTTGGGGGGGTTTCCCGTTCTGGAGGCGCACGCAGTGAGCTTCTCTGGGCCATCTGTCCCCACCAGGGACAGCCAGGGTGGTCCGGGCTCACCCCCTGGAACAATGGGGGCTGTGACTGCACCCAGAGGGGTGTCTCAACCAGGAAGGCAGGGGATTCCGTGACCTGGGCTGCCCAGGGCAGACACCATTACCTCCGCAGGGCCCTGGGGACCACGGGGACCACCTCCCTTCACCTTCGTGCCAAAGTAACACTTAGAAAGCCTCAATGAGGGGCAGCATTGCATCTGAAGAACAGAATCCTGACATGCCAATGCTGGACTCACATCCTTTTTGGTAGAAGGATCGTGCCAATCATGCCAAGGTGTTTGACGGGGGCGGAGGGGGGCGGGTAATATGGGCCTCCGGAAGTCATTGCAAACCCTTCATTTTCCCTTCCCTTCATCTCTCTTTTTTAAACCGCAGATGGGATTTGGTAGAAAACGTGAATGTTTTCTGGGGTACAAAGGCTAGTCTGTGCTGAAGCTGGGAGATCAGCCTTTCAACAATAAAATTACGTGATTCGGGGAGCTTTCCATGGGTCCCCAAGCATGAGAGATGCTTTGGATCTCAGTAAGGATGGTCGTAGGGTCTGTGGCCTGCCTGGTTTTACCCCTAGCCTTGCTGTCAACCTCCAAACCACTGGTCTTTCCGTCGGGTCACCACTCTGCCCTCTTGCACCTTCCACCCCCTGATTTCGTGGTCAGTTGAGTCCTCTCTGCATTTTTGCTCACCTTTCCTTGATGCTCTTTCTTTCCCTACCCCAAAACACGGATCCCTCCTTATCTCGATATCCCAACTGATGAAAACACAAAAACATAAGGTGCTAAGTGACTGGATATGGCACGGGAGAAGGAGACCGGTTGGTCACCCACCTTTCTGAGCAAGGCATCCAGGATATTGATTGAGTAATCCCATGCCAATGAGCTCCTCCTCCTCAGGGCAGCCCCTAAGCAGGGCCTGCTAGGCTGGGAGGTAATGGGCACACGGCCTCATGAGGATGACCAGGCATGCCTGAAGGACAAGGCATAGGGGCACAGCCAGGGGCAGTGCGTGGTGGACCTCAGGGACGGCAGGCTTGGGTGGAGAGAGGGCGAAAGGGGGCACAGCTGAGATCTGGAGGGAGGGGATGCAGAGGAGGCAGCTGTGCAGATAGCAAGTGGCGTGGGCCAGAGAAAACAGGTAAACGACGGTCTCCCTGGTTTTCCTCTTCCCTTCGGCTTCCCCTCGGTCCACCCCTCCTTGACGCCTCCATTCTCTCCACTCCCCTCATCTGCATCATCCCTCACACTGAAAGTATGGAAAAGAGGGTGTGGCTACCCCAGGAGCACTTTCTGGGATGGTGAGGACGAGACCGCAGCTCTGGGATCCTTCTAGGCTGAGAGTTGCTTAAGCCGTAACCCAGGGTGGGTCTGGAGTAGAAGAGGGGCAGGGAGGAGAGTGGGAACGCAGCTCTGAGACCCTTGGGGAGAGCCTGGATCTCCTGGTACCAGCCATGAGATGGCCGGGAAACTCACCCCCAAGCCCCCGTCTGCCCTAGCCCTGCCCTTAGAACGCCAAAGGTTTTAGCAGAGCATCTGGGTCGCAGGCCACACATGCCTCTTCCTCCTCTCTTATGTGGAGAGATTGCAAAGCCCAGGGAGAGAGCCGGGGCTGGTCCCCAGGGCCCCCGCAGCAACAGGAAGAGAGTTCTTTGGATCCTCTCCTCTCTTGGCCTGCGCGGCGAGCACATGGCGCTCCCCACTCCCGTTGCCCCAGAGCTGGGGGTGGTGGCTGGGGCACCGGGAAATGTTGTGAATGGCAGAGCTGCTCCTGGGCCTCAGTTTTCCTCTTGAGGGGGAGGAGAGAATCCAACCATGAGGTATTTTCCTGGCGCTAAGGATAACCTTGTAGGAGGCAGAGGGAATCCAATTAGACATGCAAGGCTGGGGAGGCTGAGGGCGTGTGGGAGAAGGCTGCTTTTTGCTTTCTGGCTTCCCCGCGCCCTCGATGAGAAATTATAGCTTGGCTTCCTCAGTGCAGTGCCGCCCCCCCCAACTCTCCACTTTCCCTACCCGGAGCCGTCGTCACACTCTGTTTCCTCCCCTCCATTCAGCCCCATCTAACCCTGGGTGGGGAGAACAGCCCCACAGAGGGTGAAACAGAGTCCTGCCATGAGGGACCCCCAAGATATCACCACTCCCGTAGCACTCTCACTATTCCCTGCCTTTCTCTGGTTGCTCTTGGCGTTGGGGAAAGCTTGCCTCCTGCACCTCTGGAACGGCGTACCCATCCAAACCTGTCTCTCCTACTTGTCCTGAGCTTAACTGAGCTCAGTAGTGAGTGTCTGTCTCACCCCACTCTGCTCGGGCTTGGCACGGGTAAAGTGACAAGTGTCCTCATTCCTCCTGGACTCAAAGTCCCCAACTTCCCCCAGTGGGCAAATCAAAGGGCTTCCATGTGAGACCAGATCCTGTTACCTCTAAGACACCCCATGAAGCCTTCGAGAGGCAGTTATGGGGGACACAGCATGAACTTGGACAGGCTCCTGGGCTTCCCCTGGTCCTCACCAAGCATGCTGCTCCACCCAGGTTACTTCTTCCTGACTTGTTGTCCCTAATTCCCCCCCCCCCCCCCCGCC
>NW_007251042.1:739086-776269 GCF_000164805.1 Carlito syrichta
GGGGAGGCAGGGGGTGGGGGATCGGGGTTTCCTCACCAAATCAGCTGGCTCTCAGTGCCCAGCATGTGTGTGTGGTGGTGCCCAGAGGAGAGATGAGATTCTGAGAAGGAAGTATCACAGGGACCCAGGCTCCCCAGAGAAGGATCTAGCCCTCGTGGGGTTCAAGCTACCCCATATTTAGACTCGTCTCTGGTTTCCTGAGGACCTCTAGTATACCAGACACATTCTCCCTACAACCCCAAGGCAGCTGGTATTGGCCTCAAAGGAGGCACAAAGAAATACATGACTTGTCAAAGGTCACCTGGCTAAGAGGCTAGATGAATATATAACTCTCACTCCAAGACCAGTGGGCTTTTTATAGTGTCACAGAGGCTGCCAGGCAAAGAGCTCTAAGGGTCTTAGCAGAATATATGGGTTGCAGGTCACAAATGCCTCCCACTACCTTCCCCTTCCTCCCCCCTGCCACCTGCCAACCTTATATGGAGAGACTGAGCCCAGGGAAAGAGCTGGGGCTGGTCCCCAGATCCTCTGCACTCTGTCTCACACCAACAGAAAGTGTTCCTTGGGAGGCTGGGCCGTGTCTCCACTGGGAACATTCATTCCTTCGGCAAATATCTATTGATGACGTATATGTGTGCCTAGCACTAGGCTTAGCACCAGGAAGAGCAGGGACAGCTAGGTCTCAGAGAGGAGGGGCTCAGCCAGCGCTTGAAGTATAAGCATACAGAAGGTGATTGGCTATATTTATTTTCCAAGAACAAATGAGAGAAAACAGGGCTTAAACTGTCACACGGTGATTTAGATTGGACATGCAAACACTCTGGCAGGAGGACTGCTTGGGAGTTTGCCGGGAATGGCTAAATTAAGATGGCTTCCCAGGTGTCTTGCCTTTGTCATCTGGGGTGAGGGATGGCCCTGATCAATTCATTGTTGACCAAGGCTCTTGTTTCCCAGAACTTTTCCATAGCTTTTTAAGGCCCAGGGTAGCTTCATGTCTTGAAATTTATGTGTCCATTGCAACCTGTCAGGTGCTTTCCCCTCCCTAAGGATGATAGGGTGCACAGTGGGGAGAATGGAGGAGCCAGGGGCATTTGTTTTTCTACCTGAACCACAGACAAGGGTTTAGGGGCTATAAACCTTGCATGGATCCTTTGAGGCTCCACAGTTCTCCTGGGCTTCTCTTCAGAGGATGCCTCTTGGGATACTGGGAAGATACCGCGGTGGGAATTATGAGGCCTGAGGGTGTCAGACTGCCCTGCCTCATACACACCAGGAAGATAAGGTACCTGGATCAGGGAACCTTCATCAGTGGAAGAATGTGGACATGGGACTCAGAGAGGAAGGTTGAAGTTCTTGGATCCCGGGGGAGTCAAATGTTCAGTCTTAGATTTTCCTTCTGTGAGAGGATGAGAGGTTCTCCAGGGTTCCTTCTGAACAAGGGGAAAGGGAAAGGACACTGACATGCACTGAGTGCCTTCCATGTGTTGCCCTGTGCTGTGAACTGCACACTGTCTTAGTGAATGACCTGGTCTATCTCCCATCTCCAGCTAAGGAAACTGGCTCAAAGAGATTCGGCAACTTGCCCAAGGGCTCATGGTTGGCCAACAGCCACGTGGTGTACAGCAAATTACCAGGGGATGGCCAATGACCCTTTGTCCCCTGGTAGGCTGGCCCCGAGTGCCCTGTTCTGAGCAGAGGTACCAGAACCTCTGGGGACAGGGCCCAGCATCTCCTTGTCAGTGCCCTGTCCTGCCCACCACATTCAGTTGCCTTTGGCAGTGAGAGCCCTGTTGAGGAGTAGGGAGTTCCGGGAGAACCGGAGGGGGAAGGGGCTGGTGGAAACTCCCCGAGGCAGCAGGCACCGGGGCTGGGAGTGGGGAGGAGGGACACGGGGGTGGGTTCCAGGCTTTTCCCCACACTTCCTCAGGGATCGCTTTACATAACCAGAGCTGCTTAGTCACCGCTTTTTACTTTTTTTTTGGAAACAATTTTCTCAGCATCACAGCTCCCGTCTCCATCCCTTACTAGTCACCGGTGCTAGGGAAGTCCCTTTTCTCCCGTTCCCTAGGCAACCCAGCACATTTGCCTTTCAAATGATCCAAGGCCTGGGCGGGGGTGGGAGTTCCCTCCCCCTGTACCCAGGCCTCCCACACAGCCACTCCTGCCTCAGTTGTCAATGTCATGTGGCCCAGCCACCTGGAGACATCTGGGAAACCAAACTCCCTTCCTGGCCTCCACCCCCTGTTCTAGACCCTCACGTTTTTGGTTGTGGAGTCTGGCTCAGTTCAGGGCCCCAGCTGATGTCTGGAGGTCCCCATGTTGGACTTCAGACATGGCAGACTCTCCTCCTTCCTCCTTGGGGAGAGGAGGAGCAGTCCAAGCACCTTTAGGAGGTGCCAGAGCTGAGTTGGGCCTCTCTCAGCAAGGCCCAGGAAACCTGGGAACTGGAGCTACCTATGCGGCCACGTCACCCTAGGAACAGGGCCTGCTGGCCTCAGCTCCTTACTGAGCATCTATGGGCATCTACAATGGGGACGAGAATTTTGGATGAGGATTTTTGCCTTCTTCCTTCACATGCTCTCTGGTTCCCTAACTATGGCCTATGTTAGCCTTGACCAGACAGAGGTGCCCACTGCTTGAGATGGGAGTGGAGATGGGTGGGGGTAAGTCTCTCGGGGTGAGTGACAGAAATACTAGGTAAGGGTCCCAGAAGTCCAGACCCAATGGACCCTTAGGCACTCCCCTTTAAAAGGCCATAATGTTGATTTTGCTCATACAAGGTGCTTTACCAGGAGGCTGGGCACTATGAATTAAAGACAATCATGTGAGCTGTCAAATAGAGTAGTGCAAAATCACGGAGCGCGTGGGAACCTTTCCCTCATTCATTCAGCACACAACTGGGAAGTACCTATTATGTGCTAAGCATCGTACAAAGTCCTTGGAATACCATCAGATCCAGACCTCTGCCTTCAGGGGTGTAAAAATGCCCAAGCCATCCATCAGAGAGTTTCTGAGAACGGTAATTTTTAGATAGCTCATGGACCACATATAGAAAATCTCACCTGGGCACAGAGGCATACTAAGTAGGAGAAACATCTCTTAAAATGTCTTCCTTGGGCAGGAGTTCTTAATCTAGGATTCATGAGTGGGCTTCAAGGGGTCTGGGAATGACCACAGATTACAACATTATACAATGTTCTATAAGTCTGCATGTGTATTTACCTAGGGAGAGGCAGAACACTTTCATCTGATTGGGGTTGCTGATTTTCCAGGAAGTTAAGGATCCTTTTATTAGAGGCTGGCCCAGCTTTGGAAGCAACATGTTTTAGGTTATCTTGAGAGTGATGCCTATATACGCATCACACCTGGAGGTTAGTGTACACAGTGAGAATCCAGTAACCAACCTCCAGGGCTTCCAATGATTGCTTTTGTCAGGGTCTCAGGTCTCTCAGCCTTCCTTCCCATTATGGACAGCAGCAATCCCGGGAGACCCCAGCTGTCAGCAAGCCCAGGTCCAACCTCCACCAGGCACATGTCTCATGGCAAAGAAACACACCTGGGTTCTCTGAGGAGGGCTCCCTGAGGTTTGGGCAGAGGGCACCTGAACTAGGTCTCCTACTTCTCTGGGGGAAGGGTTGGGGCCACCTGAGACTTCTCAGGGCTCTGTCTCCCTCATTCCAACCTTACTCTTATTTCCCTTCTAGATTTAGATCTCTTCCCAGTCCTTTCCTGAGAATAAATGAATGATGCTTAGCAGTTTCCTTTGTGCTTCCTCTGCTTTCCCTCTGAGGCACGATGGCCTTGGCTATCCAGTGAGATGGCAAATGTCTATGGATGTGCACCTCCTGGAACTTCTGCGTGACCAGCTCCCTCTTGCCTTTGGCTCAAGACATGGCTTCCTCACTGGACACTGGCGCCCAGGGCTGCCCTGTAGGGACAAGACCTAAGAGCAGCTGCCCCTGCAGGTTCCAGCCGCATTCTTGTGGTTGGTGGTTAGACACCTGGTGAGAGGCCTGGAGGCTGTAGGCAGAGCCAAGTTCCAGGATCCAAGCAGGATCCAACCAGAGTCATTGTCCTCAGCAAGATCTCAGAGCAGTGATCATCAATTTGACAAATGAATAATGCCCCTTTAACATGTGTATGTTTCCAAGAACCTGGTGTCCACCAGGACTGGAGAGAGCACAGGTTTGGGAGTTAGAACTGGGGTTGATACCCAGATCGACTCTCACTGACCCAGGGACCACGGGAATGTCACATAGCCTCTCGGGGCCTCAATGTCTACATTGGTAGGAGGCCAATGACACCCGGCTTGAGGCTGTTGGGGTTATGGAGAGATCCTCTAGCAAACAGCAGGTGCTTCATCTCTGCTAAATTTCTTCTGTCCCTGTCACAGTCACAGCACCCCTGTACCCAAACTGAGCAGATTATGACATGTAAGTGGAGAGGGTGTCAGGGACAGTTGAAGAAAGACAAAGGTTAAGTGATGAGGCGGGGCTTGGGTAGAACAGCAACAGTCAGAGGGGAAGATGTGTTCAGCAACCAAAGACAGGAAGAAGAACCAGAATAGACAGGAAGGGACAGAGTGTGGGTGTCTTATGGCTGTTTTTAAATTTTGTCATTGATGCCTAGACTTAAAGGAAACTGAGGCAGTGGGGTGGCTTGGGCAGGCCTCCCTGCCTTGAATTCTGGCCCTGCTGCCAACAATTGGACGTGACCCGGGGAGCCAACCTCCCGACCTCGCATCCCGGGAGACGTGCCAGGCTTGGGTGGGCCAGCCAGGAGCCTGATTTAGCGCACGCCTTGTTAAGAGAAGCTAATTAACAAACCTGCATTTAAATAAGCAGCCGCCCGGGTGTTTGTAACCGCCGCCTTATTGAATTGTGACAAGTTATTAGCCCTTGCATGTTAAATGAAACAGAAGCATCCAGGAAAAACCCCTAAATCCAATCTGCATAAAGCAGATTCCTGCTGAGAAAATGACGGCAGCAAAAACTGATTCACTCATCGCTTTGGGGAGAACTCCAGGCCTCCCTTCCTTCGAGGTTACATAACCCTCTGTCAGCAGCGACACCAGGAGAAAGGCGGCGAGCCGGAGGGGGGGACCATGGGAGACGCTCTGGGCTCTATCTGGGCTCCACCTTTTGGGACTCTGGGGACACAACCTGGACGAAGGGGCCAAAGTGGGCAGGGCACGTGCGGCTTGTGCATGTGGGCTGTGGCCACGCCTGCTTCCTCAGGACCGCAGTGTGTCCGGAACACTTCGCCGCCCAGTTGGCTTGGCTTTTCCCATTTCTAGATGTTGTACCCATGGTAGTGGGACAGCAGAGCAGTTCAGCACAGATCCACGGGGCCTGGCCTCGTGACAGCGGTGGCTTTCCTTGGGGACGTTCTCCCTGTATTTCTTCAAATGATGGGAAGATAGGGCCACATTTGAGCAAGGGCCACATTCATGGGTGCCCCGACCATTCTTTTTGGGGAAAGAAGAGGAGAGTTCCTCAACTGTCCCCAACCAAGGACACTGGAAATTCCCTAGGAAATGTAATCAGGAGCTGCCATGTCCTAATGTCATATTCCAGGTTCTTCTGGAATCTGGCCTGGGCACTCCTCTAGGACAGAACCAGGACCATCTGAAACCCTGTGTGTCCTCCAGTGTGGCCTCTTGGAGATGCCATGTCTCTGGGGGCGGGGGATGACTCTAAATGGTATGTTGAGGTGCAGTCTGGCTCCCCACCCACAGATTCTGCACCTGTTCATGCAGAGGGGGACTGAGACATAAGCCCAGAAAGGGAGGCAAGGCTGGTTGGGGTGAAAGGGTCAGAGGGACCCGGCTCTGCCCCTTGGTGGCTGTGTGGCCTGAGAGAGCTATGGAACCTGAGTCTGCTTCCTCACTGGAAACGGGAATGGGTCCATGCAGGAGCCTGGGAGGGGCAAATGCAGCCTGGCTTCACAATGAGTGCGAACAGAGAAGGAAGAGACCAGACACACAGGCAAACGCAGTGTCGAGTTTCCCCAACTTCACCGAGGTTCAGTGACTGTCCCGGAGACAACAGGGGTATTTGAAAGAACGTGGGTTTAAATCTCAGCTCTGCTTCTGACTAGCTATGCAAGCCTGGAGAAGCAAATTAATTTCTCTGGGCTTCAGTTTCCTTGAATGTCAGACAGGGCTGGTGCTTATCTTGCAGTGTGGTCGTGGGAATTAAATGAGATAATGCAGCAGAGCAGAGTCAAAACTGAATATACCCTGGTTCTCTTTCCTTCCCTCCTATCCACTTCATTCGGCTTTTCGTCTTCCAGCAAAAGAAGCGTTTAACCGTCCATTCTGGAGGGTTCTGTGTTAGCGATACCAGGGAAAGGCACTCTAATATGTTATAAGATTCTGGGGCACGCTTTCCTTAGAGTTGGGATGGGAACTCTGGCAAGAGGTATGCTTCTGGATATTGAAAACTCATCGATTAGTGGCTTTTTAAAAAGCTGGCAGGGTAGCTTGACGTACAGAAAGGAAGTGATCTCTTTCTCCTCAGTCCTTCTGACAGTGAGGACTTCAACTGACTGATCAATGGTTGTTCATCAGAACACAACTCCGTGCAAAATTCCATACCAGGCAGAAAGAGAATGTCGGTGCCCAGAGAGTCCTATGCAGGAAAGAGGGCTGATCCCTTCTAATGGAGATTCTGATATTCAGGCAGAAGAGAGGTCTTCATGGGTTGGGGAAAGGGTGGGGAGTCCCTCCAGGAATAGTCCCCAGACACCTATATTGGAGGGTGGGCATGATTTGCCCAGTGTGTGTGTGGGGGGGGGGGGAACAGCATTTTCCTAAAAGAATTAAATACAATTTTCGGAGTTGAGATGCTGGGTCTGTTTTTATATTTATCAGTAAGGTTGGCATGAACAGTTTGTTCTGGAGAAGTGGTCAGAGGACAAGAATTACACAGGGTCTTAAAATCTCAAAATGTTCTTGCTTCAGGGATATTTTTCAGGCCTGGGACTTGACTGATGTGGGAGATGGGCGATACTGGCACTTTGGCAGGTGAGTTTTGTTTTCACGGCACCCATTCCCTTTCCTTGTAGTCAGAAATGACTCTTTATGTAGATTCTCAGTTGGCTGGTGATGGCAAAGGGAAAAGAGAAGTTAACCAGTAGTGATAATATTCACTCTTTCCATGCTGTTATTCAGTCAACAAACACATGCTGAGGACAAGGCTGATTAAGTGTGGCCTCTACTCTCAAGTATTTGAGTCTAACTGGGGAGTCAGAGAAACAAACTGCTACTCCTAGTATGACTATGACTGTGTGAGTAAACTGCACTCCCGTGGTAAGTTCCATGATGGAGGAATGTGGGAGCCATGGTAGTTAGCTAGATGAGAGGGGGCTCAGTGATGCCCCAAAGAAAGTAGGTCCCAGGAAGGCTTTGTGAAGGGTGAAATGGTTCATTCAGTTCAACCTTAAAGATGAGGGGGTCGAGGTGGGAGGACTAGGAAAGGGAAGAATGTCACTGAGGCCTGTGGAACCCCCAGGGAGAGGCGTGGAAGAGGCCCACAGGCCTGGAGCTCAGGCTGAGGTAAAGTGGGTATGGCTGAGGTCTTTGGAAGCGGACGGCTCATCCTGGGAAAGTATCACGGACAAAAGGAGAAATAGGACAAGTCAGGTAGAGGGGGAGAATCTTTGAAGGAGACTGAGGAGAGCTGGCCACAGGGGCGGGGCTGGGAGGATCCTCATAGCTGAAGGAGGAGGAGTTTCAAAACGAGAGACACCAACTATCACCAAGACACCCCAGAATGAGAATGGCTCGTTTCCATCAGAAGCGGCCGCCAGAGGGTCCAAGGAGGATCCCTTTCAGCAGGAAAAAGAAAACGGGGGGAAGGAAGAAAGAGAAATTGCAAGGGCAGCCTGCTCTTAGAAGGAGGTGAAGTCAGGTGAGACTGGAGGGGGGGGCGGTTCCGTGGCTGGAAGAAGGCTCTAGAAGCCCCAAGTTATGGCAGTGGGGACTGAGGTTGGCAGGCCGGGTGGGGGTACAGTGGGGGCACACATGCTTGTGGGAGTGACCAGGACAAATATGTAGTCCACCCTGCCCTGAGCCTCAGTTTCCTAACCTATAAAATGGTAGGGCTGAACCACAGCCTTGCCAGGTCTCCTGCACATGCTAAAATATGATTGTCCTGATGGTTTTTCACATGCTATTGGGAGGGTTCTAAATTGACAGAAATTCTAAATTCTGTATGACATGTTAGTAACATGTACCCGGAAGCCTTTGAGTATGTGAAACCTTTGGCCTCTAGAAATTTACTCTAAGAAAGTCACCACAGAGGTGAATGAAGAGTTGTGTATTCACAACTTTGTTCATTGTGGAGTTGGTGATAATGTAAAAAAAATAGACACAACCTAATGTCCAATAGTAAAGGATTGGCTGAGTAAATTATAGTACATCCATATGGTAAACTACTTCTGCACTGAAAATCATGGTTTAGAAGATTATGTGTTGACATGGGAAAATGTTAATGATATATTGCTAAGTAAAAAAGCAGGCTACATTACAGAATGTACAGTATGATACATTCATTTTCAAAATTTTTGATTAGGACACAGACCAAATCTTTAATTAATGTCATTTTTTTTTCTTTCCTTGGCAAGCAAAAAGAGTATTATCTAGAATAATGTAACTAAAAAATGAAACAGAAAGACAGTTATACACTAAGTGTGTTCATGTGAATTTTAAGTCATTAGAATGGAGAGTAGGCTGTCAGTGACTCAAGGAAGGGGAGAAATTCTGAAACTATAGAATTTTAGAAGTGGAAATTACCCTAGATACCATTGGGCCCAACCTCCTCACTTCTCAGAGAAGAAATTCAAGCTCAGTGGGAAGTCTAGGGAAGTGACTAGTCAGGGATGGGGGTGGGTACCAGGCTTGGAACTAGGGTTTCCTAACCTCCAGTTTATGCCAATATATTGCTGTCCCTTGGAGAGACCCCGCTGATACTTACGAGGTGTCTCTATTCCCAGGCCCTGGAAATGGGGTTGTGGGTTCCTCCCATCTCCTCAATCCCTGGAGGTCTGTGTGGCTCAAGGCTGCTCTAGACCACAGGACTGTACATGGGGCCACTGCTCTAGGGGAATGGGGGGAATCTTCCGAAGCTGGCCCAGTGCCCTAAAGAAAAATCAGTCTCTGTGTGAACCAGAGTTGGGCGTCATTATCTTCTCAGAAAAAAATGGATCCTCACTTTGCCGGACACTTTATGACAGATGTGATTCTCTTTCCTCCAAAGAAGTTTTCTCTCCTTGCCCCAGTCTGCTGACCCCCCAACATAAAGGCAGCATTTCATTGTCACCAAGTTCAATTTTGGGGGGGACAGACAAAATGGTGGATGTCCTGTCATCACAGATGTCCTGTCATCTACGTTGATGCAGTAATTCTGTAGCCCTCTTTCTGATGCAAGAGAAAGGGTGTCGAGCCAGGACGGGGAGTCCACTACCACTTCTCTGACCATGGCCCCTGACCACCATGGCTGCTTTATCATCTCTTGCTTGGACTATTGCAGTAGCCATCTAGCCAATTTCCTTGCTAGAACAGACTATCCTTAGGCAGTGTAGAAGCACCTCCTAAGAGGCCCACACAGGAGGTCAGGAGATGGAGAGATGCCTTATGCTGAGGGTGCCAGGAAGTCTGCCCATATCAGGGGGGATCTGAACCATGCCTTGTTATGGATGGGGAAAGAGAGGTAAGGGGAAGGAAGACATCCCAGACAAGGTAAGCCCACGCACGGCAAAGGCTTGGCAGTGGCAAAAAACACTAAAAGTATCTCAAGGTTGCTGAGACTGGGTGGGATACAGGGTCACGTGGAGTCAAGGGGGAAAGAAAAGCTGGCCTTGGGGCCTGACCTTGAAGGCTCTTGTGGCTACCTTTGAAGGCTTAGCGTTCTAGTTCCGAATTTGTACATTTTACAGGCTTCTGGAGAAACGGAGAGTTGGCTCCTTTCTCAGCAAACAGACGGGGTTTAATTGCTGTTACTGTCAGTGTAGTTGCAAATATCATATAAAAAGGGCTTTTTGGCTAATTGTTTTTAGAAGAAAAATTCAAGAACTATGTATAGATATTATGCATCCTGGGTACTTTAAAGATCAAACTGTTTATATTACCCTTAAATACAGTCTTTAGCATGTGGCATTGGGATCTGTGAGTGACTGGGACATGCGATGGCCCCCCAGGGCTTAAGATGCTGGAACAATATGACGGCAGTCATCTTTTTCTAGGAAGAGGGTAGTCGGGGAGGGAGCGAGTGCCCTTTGATTGGCTAGAGGGCCAGGAGAACAGACACTAAGCTGGGTAATGTCTCAGCACCAGGGATCTCAAGTTTTGCCTTCATGGAGACAATTACCCTCCCCATCCCATACATACAGAGGAAAAGCTAGATTCCATGGGCTTCTAGGGGTGGGAGAGGAAGGGGCTGCCTTGTCCAGTGGGTTCCTGAGAAACTCAGGCTGAGGAGCAGAGGAGGGGGCAGCCTCGGAGCTTCTCATCTTGTCTCTTCCTCACCTGCTTCTTTCTTTCCTCACCCCGAGTGGTACAGAGAGGAGTTTTAAGCTGCCCAAATAAAGCAAATTCTTATCTACTCATCACCATCCTGTCCTCATGCTCAACCCTCTCTCAAATTTTAATTTGGGAGCTTTTAGAAAGGCAAATTTATTTGTGACACCATCCAAATTCTATTTTATTGGAATCCTATTCTCAAAGGGTGCGATTGACTCCCGAGAAAGCTGTGGGCTTCTCCTTTTGATGTTTTCCCAGACTCTCTGCGTGTGTTTGCGTGTGTGTGTATGTGGGCGCGCATGCATGCACATTCATTTTAGGGTCCTCTACATATCTTATGTACAAACACATCATGCATATTCACAAGGCAGCTACAGAAGTGTATATATATTCATCACATATATGTGTAATTCAGTGCAGACTCCTGTAAGCCAATATTTAAGTTATTCCATTTAATTTATTCCACAAACATTTAATAAGCACTAACTCTTCATTAAACACCATCCGAGGCCTTGGGCTTAAAGCAACGAACATGTCAGACAAAGGTAAGCTCACATTTAAACCCTCTAGATTCTTTTTTTTTTTTTTTTTGACTTGGAGTCTCACTCTGTTGCCCAAGCTGAAGTGCAGTGGTGTGACTCACTGCAGTCTCGACCTCCTGGGCTCAGGTGATCTTTCTGCCTCAGCCTCTCAAGTAGCTGAGACTACAGGTGTGTGCCACCAAGCCCGGCTAATTATCATTATTTTTTTTATCTTTTGTAGAGATGAGGTCTCACTATGTTGCCCAGGCTGGTCTCGAACTCCTAGGCTCAAGCGGTTCTCTTGCTTTGGCCTCCCAAAGTGCTGGAATTACAGGCATGAGCCACCGTGCCTGGCCCTCACTGGATTCTTAAAGTTTCCCACAAATGTGAAGAAATCGGTATTGACAGTCACGGAGGGAGCTGGCTGTGTCTGTAGATCAGTGCTCCCTTAATACAGGAGAGACACTCATTTGAATACGACAGTGGCAAGGAAGGGTGGCATTGGGGTTCCCTGCCATAAGTGACCTCCCAAGGCTGCAGGGCTTTGCCCCAGTAGAATACTTCCAGGTGCCTCTAAGGTGGAGATGAAGGAGATGGGGGCAAGAGTCAGTGGGACGCTCCTTTATTTACCCTAGTGACACCGGGGCCATGTCTTCAGTCATATCCTCCCCATGCTTCCAGGTAGCTTTCTTTTTTTTTTTTTGAGTTGGAGTCTCACTCTGTCACCCAGACTGGAGTGCAGTGGCCACTCCTGGCCACCGCAGCCTCGACCTGCTGGGCTCCGGCGATCCTTCTGCCTCAGCCTTCCGAGTAGCCGGAATTACAGGCATGCGCTACCACGCCCGGCTGACTTTTTGATTTATTGTAGAGATGAGGTCTCGCTGCCCAGGCGGGTCTCGAACCCTCGGGCTCAGGCAATCCACTCGCCTCAGCCTCTCAAAGCGTGGGATTACAGGCTGAGCCACCGAGCCCGGCTCCAGGTAATTTTCAATGTCTTCGTCCTCCATAAAGTCTCTGCTCATCCCAGTCATAACTAAAGTTTCCCTCTTGGGGCCTCACATGTGCTGCTTTATTTTGATAGGCATCATTTTTTGGTTCTAAATATGTGTTGCTCTTTCAAAGAACACGCAGGGAAATTCTACAGACTTGGAGATGAAGGACTCTGGCTCTGCTCCTAAGGAACTCTCAACCCACTGGAGGGGCTGGCAAGCAAACTATATTTGCAAGAGGAGAGCCAGGTGTATAACAGAGGTGTACGGAGGGTGCTAGGGGACATAGTGGTGGGTGGGTTGGGTGGGCAGGATAGTTCTCAGTGAAGGTGATGCACAAACGCTCCCCAAAGAAACTACAGACTCCTTGAAGCAGGGTTTTACCTAATTCTCTTTTTTTCCCTTCCATAGTTGTAATGATCATATTCTCTTGCCCAGCAATTTAATTTTTAAAGTAGCATTTTAAAATCTGATTATAAAACAGTACATCTTATAGAAAATTTGGAAAAATAGCTAAGCCTAAAGAAGATAAAAATCACTCACAATCTGACTACCCAGACTTGATTATGAACATTTTGGTGAATATAGTTTCCAGTTCTTTTCCCCATGCAACAAGAATGAGTCATGCTCTGTCTGATTGTTTTTTATTTGCTTCTTCTTTTCATGTAACAATATGGTGCAAATATTTTTACTAATGTCCTTATGTAATCATCTTCAGTCATTTTAATTGCTGCATGATATTCCACATACTATGACTTATTTGCCAATATTCTTTTGTTGGACAAAGAGATCATTTATTATGTTTCACTACTATAAGCAACACAAAAAGGCCCTGTGTGGTGGCTCACGCCTGTAATCCCAACACTTCGGGAGGCTGAGGCAAGAGGATTTCTTGAGCCCAGGAGTTTGAGACAAGCCTGGGCAACAGAGTGAGATCCCGTCTCTACAAAGAAAAAAAAATTGAAAAAATTAGCTGGGCTTAGTAGCATGTGTCTGTAGTTCCAGCGAATCAGGAGGCTGGGGCAGGAGGATCACCTGAGCCCAGGTGGTTAAGGCTGTGGTGAGCTGTATCATGCCACTGCTCTCCAGCCTGGGTGATAGACTGAGACTCTAACTCAAAGAAAAAAAAAAAAAATATATATATATAGTATATGTGTAAGTGGCACAGTGATAAATGGCATCTTGAATAAACTGTTGCTACATCTATTATAATTTCCTTATTAATTATCCAGCACATAACATGTCCTGCCTTATTTTATTTTACTTTATTTTATTATTATTACTTTTTAGTCAGAATCTCACTCTGTCACCCAGGCCAGAGTGAGTGTAGTGGCACGCTCACAGCTACCACAGCCTTGACCTGCTGGGATAAGACAATCCTTCCGTCTTAGTCTTCCTAGTAGCTGGAACTACAGGCGTGCACCACCACGACCGGCTAAATTTTTAATTTATTATAGAGACGAGGTCTCACCACGTTGTCCAGACTGGTCTTGAACCCCTGGGTTCAGGCAGTTCTCTCACCTCTGCCTCTCAAAGTGCTGGGATTACAGGTGTAAGCCACTGTGCCTGATTTTGCCTTATTTTAATAGGTATCTTTTTTGTACAAATTTAGTATAAATTTCTAGAAGGAGATTGTTGGGTCAAAGGTCAGATGCATTTTAAAGGCATTCGTATGTTGCTCTTTCAAAGAACACTCGGGGCATTTTGATATATACAGCAAAATAATCCCACAAAAGGGGTTTTTAACATTTTATACTCCCACCAGCACTATATGAGATGACATCGGATGTTATTTTATTTATTTATTTAAAAAACAAAACCAGACCTAAACATTGCCAATTTAATGGTCACAGCTGGTGTGGGGTAGAAAGGGGAATAAATGATGATCTTTTGGGTTTTGTTTGTTTGTTTGTTTTTTGAGTCAGAGTCTCTGTCACCCAGGCTGGAGTGCAGTGGCACACTCATGACTATCTCGGCGTCGACCTGCTGGGCTCAGGCAATCCTTTCAGCCTCAGCGTTCCAAGCGGCCAGAACTACAGGTGCAAGCTACCATGCCTGGCTAGTTTTTGTGATTATTTTAGAGATGAGATCTCACCAAGTTGCCCAGGCTGGTCTCAAACCCTTGGGTTCAGGCGATCCTCTAACCTCGGTCTCCCAAAGTGCTGGGATTGCAGGCGTGAGCCACCACACCTGGTCAGTTTTGTTTGTATTTCTAACTGCAAGTGTAGGCTTTCATCTTTCCTATGTTTATGTTGTATTTCTTTTTAAAGAATGTATTATTCGTGTCCTTTGCCCACTTTTCTATTTATTATTTTTCTATTGATTAAAAATAAATTAATAATAAGTAACATTTATTGAGTACCTCCTGCATACCAGGGACTGTCCTAAGCACTTTATATATGGTTGTATTTCCTTACCCCTTCCAACAACTTCATGAGGTATATGCAATTATTATATTACTAGTTTGTAAATGGCTTATATGTTAAAGACAGTAAACTTTTGTCATATATACCACATTCTTTTCTTTTTTTTTTGAGTTGGAGTCTCACTCTGTCACTCAGACTGGAGCGCAGTGGCCACTTCCGGCCACTGCAGCCTCGACCTGCTGGGCTCCGGTGATCCTTCCGCCTCAACCTTCCAAGTAGCTGGAACTACAGGCGTGCGCTACCACGCCCGCTAATTTTTGATTTATTGTAGAGATGAGGTCTCGCCAAGTTGCCCAGGCAGGTCTCGAATCCACGGGCTCAGGCAATTCACTCGCCTCGGCCTCCCAAAGCGCTGGGATTACAGGCTGAGCCACCAAGCCCGGCCCACATTCTTTTCATGGTGTCAACTGCTTTTTAATTTTACCTTTAGGGGTTTTTATTTGTCAACATTGGTGGTTTTATAAACTCAGATTGGTCAATTATTTCACTTCTGCCTTTGCATGTATGTGTTAAGAGATATTTTCCGGCTGGGGTCAGTGGCTAAACACTTTGGGAGGTTAAGGCGAGAGGATTGCCTCAGCCCGCGGGTTTGAGACCAGCCTGGGCAACTCGTCGAGACCTCATCTCTACAAAAAGCATTTAAAAAATTAGCCGGGCACAGTAGTGTACGCCTGTAGTTCTGGCTACTTGGAAGCCTGAGGTGGAAGGATCACCGGAGCCCAGCAGGTCAACACTGGGGTGACCAAGAGCGTGTCACTGCACTCTGGCCTGGGTGACGGAGTGAGATTCCAACTCAAAAAAAAAAAAGAGAGATTTTCCTGTACTGAGATCAGATAAATATTAATGTGTATTTTTGTTTGATTCTTCTATGGTTTAATTTTTAACATTTAAAAATTAATATTTAAATAATCCATTTAGAGTTTTGATTATGACATGAGAAAGAGCTTCAACATTTGTTTTCTTCCCAATCATCCTCAAATCGTTTCTGTTTTGAAATGGCCCCTTCATTGTGCTCTGAGCATGTATTTTAATGTTTCAGATCTTTCTATTCTGTTTCATTGATATGGCTGTATATTTCCTCACAGTGTTATATATTTTTAAATCATCTAGAAGTGCGAGTGCCTCATCCCACCCATCTTCTCTTATGAGTACTCTTTTACTAAATTTTTTTGACAATTCTTTATGGTTCTCCCTATGCCCCTTACAAGGTGCACTGTAGAATCACCTTAAGTTCCAATACAAATCGTTTTTGATTTAAAAAAAAACTTTGGTTTTTAATCAACAAGGAGCACATGTGAAAATTAGTGTGGCAAATATCAGTTTATGAACTTACAATGTACCTCTCCAAATGTATATATATATTCTCCATGAACGTGTTTTTCATAAAAATTCTTCACATTTATTGGGTAATATTTTTATCAATATTTGATACCACTTGTAGTATAAAGTATAAATGAATTTATCATACTTTCTGATTCCCAGAGCAACACACATAGATACTTTTTTTTTTTTTTTTTTTGGTGCTTCTATGTGTCAAAGACATTTTAGGAGGTATAGTTTGTATGCTGAAATGGGGGGATTTCTGAGCATTTCTATGGTTAAGAAGTCAACAAGGTAAGTATGTTTAAGACTGGAATGATATTGAACTAATCCCAAAGGTAAGATCTCCAAACCCAAGTGTCCAGTTCAGTGTCCTGCAACATGGCAGACACTCAATATTTATGGATGGCGTCACATTGTTATAGTGTCAGATACGTTGTGTCTAAAATTGGGAAATCCAAGATAAGGATTCAAAGCAGTGACTCACGTTGGTATGAAATACTACCTATTGGGTACAATGTATACTATTTGGGTGATGGCTACACTAAAAGCCTAGACTTCCTCAGTATACAATATATCTTTCTAACACAACTGTACTTGCCTCTCTTAATCTATAAAAATTAAAATAAAACACCAAAAGTCAGAATATCTGAGTGCAAAACAAACAAACAAATAAAAGAGTCCTGGGTGATCATGCGGGCCACCTATTTGTTCTACCTGGGAAGACACTGAAGCCCAGGGAGATGAACAATTGGTAACTTCATTGGCGGGAGAGTTCAGTGTAACTCTGAAGGTGGTGTGGTGGCCTTTAAGCAGAGTTTGGAAATTGGGAAGAACTTTGTTTTGGGATAAAAGAAGGGAAAAGCTATTTTGGGAAGGGGGTGGGCAAGAGAAGAGGTTTGGGGTAGGAGTAGGTGGTTGATGGTGAGCAGTGATGGGTAGTCTGTCGGTGGAGGGTGTGTGTTTTCTAGAGGAGACCATTGGCAGACTGCTGCAGGTTCCGTGTGATCAGGACTGGAGGAATGACAGTACTGGTACTATCCATCAGAAGCACAATGATGACAGCCCGGCCAGGAGATGAAAGTATAACAGCTGAGGAGTTCAGAGGGAGTACCCTGACCAGGATGGTGGTCGGGAAGGGCCGATGCCAAGAATGGTAGCGCTCTGGGTATGGGGCTGGATATGCACCAGTACAGGAGGGAGGTGAGCAGAATCTTCCCAAGGGGCTGGGGAACTAGGGCAAGTGCCCTGGGACTACTAGGAAACAAGACAGCGTGGAATCAGGTGCTCAATTGTGCGGCACAGACTGACTGAGTGCTCAAAGGGAGGTTGGAGAAGGGAAAAGGCTTGGAGTCGTAAGGATGGCATACCCAAACGAGGGGCATTTTCAGCAAAACTTTCAAAAGAGAGCCACGTTCAGATAGGAGAGGGTTCTAGGTATATTCATCATGCTCATTATTTTCTGTATTTTATGATGCTTCCACATCCTGGAGCCCTGCTAATTCTGGAGAAGGTGCCCTTTCCAGGGCTAGCTGATTCCTGGAAGTGGTGAACTACTTGCCTGTGAACACACCTTCGACACAAACCAACCAGTCCAGAGTCCATCCCCCCTCCTTTATCTAACTCTAACCAACATGCGCCCTGCCCTAAATCACCCTAGGGCCAGGTACCAGACAACGAGTAGTCATCCCGATGGCCCAGAGCTGCCAATATGGCTGCAATCAAGCCAGTCCTAAGCCGGCTCAAACTTGCTCACCTTGCCTGCCCATTCCTTTCTGGGATACCACTCACCTTGCCTGCCCATTCCTTTCTGGAACCAGAAAGGCTCCGGGCCATGCTCTCCTCTGACTCCTGCTTCCTGATGACCCTGGTATTTCCCCACGTGACATGGCCTGGGGTGCCTCCTTCTCTAGGGAACTGTGAGTAACAAAGCTTCTTTGATGGCACTGACCCCTCTGTGTCATTACTCAGTCATGTCTATGAATTAAAACCTGGGTAAAATAAAAATACCAGGAAGGGGAGCAGCCTCGTGTTATTGTGTTATGGGATAGCCGATAGAGAGGAAAGTACATGGACTTGCAGGGAGACACAGCTAGGGTGAGATCTCCTCTTTCCTTTGGCCCTCCGCTCCTACTGTCCTCCCCTCCACATCTCTCATTTCCCTTCGTTGCCCAGGGATCTCCTGCTCTGGTTTCCTCCAAATGTCAATACTATTTACTATGGCTCAAACCAGTCTGTGACACCCTATCCCCCATGAGTAACCCTTTCAGTCATGCCTTCAATTGTATGATGATGCTTTCCCTGCTACTAAGGAATTTCATGCACCTCTAAAGCTGATTGGGAGAATAATTTGGGAGCTGGCATGGGTGGATTGGGAGAACTTTCCTGGAACCTTTACAATTGCAGGTGAGGCTCATAAAATGCCAAATTTTGATTTAAAAGAGAGAGGTGAGCCTGAGCAGCCTGTGGTGCACTTTCTCTTTCTTCTTCTTTATAGTCTGACCCCAAAGATGCTTCTCATGCCCTGGAATACCTGGAGGCTTGGTTAATCACCCAGTGACTGCCTGGGGCCTGCTAACCACAGGCTAGGCTGGTGACTTTTCTCATTCGGCAAGGTCGGGGCAGGAAACCGAAGGTGCACTGAATGTTGGGACACCTCAGTTCTGCTCCACACTCTGCACTGACACGCCGTGTGACCTTGAGCCTCAGTTTCTTCATCTGTAAAATGGAAGGGGTAGGACCAGATGGATCCCAGGGCCCTTCTCGCCCTAAGGCCTAGAAATCTGTGATGCAGGGAAGAGTCCCTCAACTGCGTTGTCAAGCCCATCCCAGCTTCAGGCATGCATTGTGACTCCTTACTCTTCTCAGCAAAGGAAAAGAAACGTTCCCCTCACAGTGCCCTCCAAGGGTCTTGTCTTCCTGGGCAGACTGCAAAGTCTACACAGCAGGGCCTCACAGGATAGTTCCTTACCGCCCCCTGGGATGAGAGCTTGGGGTTCGTTTCCTGAAATTGGACTTGGGCTGGGGCAGGTGGTATGATAAGCAGAGTTGAGTGTCCTGCCCAGGGAGGGGCTGCAGAGGGCAGCAGACGTGCTTCTTGGAGCCAGTACGCACAACTCCCAGATCCTGCGGAAGAATGCCAATTTCTTTTCTTACTTACCTTTCATAACCTAGGAACAGTCTGGAATTTGGCTGCCTTTGCCTCAAGAGATGAATATACATCTCTGTTTCTTGGACACACTCCTATCTGCCTCCCTCAGTCCTACCTGCCATCAAAGCCTCACCCAACTCTGCCTCTTCCACGTCCTTTCTACCCATTCAACGAGGGCAGGCTCTCAGACCAAACCTTCCTCTACGCCTCCCCCAGGATCTAGAAGGGCACAGAACTCACACACGGAGTGGAAATCTGTTGACCCATGAGGTCATGCTGGGGAAGACGAACCCTGTGGCCTTGGAAAACCCTTGATGCAGTCACAGCTGTACCTGGGAAGAGAAAGCCCCCTCCTCACTCAAGAAAGGGGGCCAGTCACAGGGAGGGTTGGGGAGACACTCCCTGCAGACGTGCATGATCTTGCGGGAGCCTCTCATCAGCCTTGTGAGGTGCATGGTGTCTTTTACAGATTGGGGCTCACAGAGGCAGGTGACCGGTTCAGAGTCACAGAGCAGCCCTATGGACCCAGGTCCACCTGACGTCTGTATCCCTGCACCGACCACTGCACCGTACTGCCTCCGGGAACAGAGAGAGTCCTGCCTCCTGGCTGCCAGGTCCTCAGGGAGGTACCTGCCCTGGTGTGTAGCAGACAGGAGGACGCAGTGCAGGGATGAGAAACCAGTCGTGGGGGAAAGAATTAGGAATCGCATCAGGCTTCTTGGCCTCTGTTGCCTCGAGACCAGCTACCAAGGAGATGGAGGCTTCTTGGGGGAAATGTGTATTTCTTAGAAAAAAGGCAGAACCTAGCTCACCCCTGGGAAATGGTTTTGTTTTGCAAAAGCACATGCAGATGAGCATCCGCGCACATGCAAAGCACACGCACACATGCACACACGGACACACTCACATCTACGCCCAGAGTCACTGCAACACAGCTCCCAGCCGTGGTGGCCCTCCCCCCACCAAACCCTGCTCCCCCTCCTACCCTACATGTGCAAGCTTGTGAAAACTCCACCACTCTTAAGGTTAATAAGGCTCATTTGCTTAAGATAGCACCTGTTTCTATGGTGACTTCTGCCACCCAGAATCTGTTCATCAACTGAGACAAGAAAACAGTGACTTCCACCCTCTTTGAAAGGAAAAAGCCAATTCTTAGCCAAGGGCTTGACAGGCCAGAAGCCCAAGGAGCTCTGGGCATCTGTCCTTCCACCCTGTTTAAGTCCCTCCCCACGGTCCCTCCCCCTATACCAAAGCAGAGTCTCCAGATTCTTCCTGAACGCTCTGGACTTTGGTTTCCTCCTCCTCCTCTCGCTGGGAAGCAACACAGTCCGTTGTGGGAGTAAGGGGTTGCTGTCTCTCAACTCTGGGCCACTGGCCCCTGAGCCTCTGATTTCTCCGTGCCAGCTCCACTGTGGACTTTCTGGGCGGAGGCTAGCTAGCAGGAGAGCCCCAGAAGCCCCTGGGCCTTCCTCCCCATCCTTGCTGCCCCCGTGCTAAGCCTGTCTCTCACCCTGGCACTCCTGGATTTCTGCAGCCGCCCCCGACACGCCTCTTGCCACAGGGCTTGTCCTCCTCCAGTTTCTGCAGAAGGCTGCTGACTGACTCCTTCCCCTAAAATGAGAGCTGTTGGGGCCTACCCCTCCTCAGTGGCCTGCTCTGGTCTTCCGTGGTCGGCAGCTGCAGTTCGCAACACCGGTCTGATGCTGGTCCCAACTACAGCAGCAGATCACTAGGGCAGTAGGTTCCCAGGCAGGTGTTACTAATAATAAATCTCCAGTGAGTGATTTACCTTTTAAAATAAATGAGAGCGGCTTTCACATTCTCCCTTTAATAATGCCACTCTCACTGGTGTTCCGAAACGCTTTGTTGACTGGGAGAGTGAGCGCGTGGGGAATTGCGCCGGATTGGAGCCCGTTCTGAGGCTCAGGGGAGTGTGTTGGGCATATGAACATTTTGGCAGAAAGAAAGGTTGAGGGCTGCTTAGTGGAGGATCAGGTATGGAATCATAAACTGTCACAACCTGTTGTTATCACCGAAATCTACCTTCCTGTCTCAGTTTGCAGGTGGGGCAATAGAGACCCAGGGAGGAGCAGAGACTGGAACAGTGTTAACCAGCTAACAAGTGGCCCTGCATACCAGTTCTCCGAATACTGGCCCCAAACTCTTCCTGAAGTACCACCCAGGCCACTGCTGAATAGAGTCCACCCCTCACGGCCTCCAAAGCCCTGCACCACTGTGCCTCCCTGACTCTCCTGCCCGCCCCCCAGGATGGTGCTCTGCTCTAAGTAGGCTGGGATCAGGCACATTTATAAAGTCTCAGCATCTGAGAGCCAACCTAGTCCAGCCTCTTG
Organism: Carlito syrichta; assembly: GCF_000164805.1. Classification (NCBI taxonomy): domain Eukaryota; kingdom Metazoa; phylum Chordata; class Mammalia; order Primates; family Tarsiidae; genus Carlito; species Carlito syrichta. The sequence goes on from NW_007251042.1 coordinate 760,367, forward strand.
CACAATCCCTGGCAGACAGCTTCTCCTTGAACCTTTCCAGAGAAAAGGCACTCACCCCTTGAAGAAGCAATAGCCCCTTGGCTGTAAATACCACATATGTGTCCCAAAGCCAGGTTTCTTGTCTTGGCCTCTCCTAGAAATTTCAGACTTATGTCAGTCTCTTACTTGAAATCTCCACCTGGAGATCTAAAAGCCATCACAGGCCAGGTGCTGTGGCTCATGCCTGTAATCCCAGTGCTTTGGGAGGCTGAAACGGAAGGGTCACTTGAGACAGAAGTTCACTATCAGCCTGGGCAACATAGTGAGAACCATCTCTACAAAAATTAAACAACAACGAAAACTAGCTGGGTGTGGTGGCTCACGCCTATAGTCCCAGCTACCTGGGAGGCTGAGATGGGAGGATCACTTGAACGCAGGAATTTGGGGCTGCAGTGAACTATGATTGCACCACTCCACTCCAGCCTGGGTGGCAGAGTGAGACCCTGTCTCAAAAAACAAAAATAAAAGGCATCTAAGAAAGAACATGTCCAAGAAATAGCTTGAGATTCACCATCCCCCTTGTCTCCTAACCTGCCTGTCCTTCAGTGTCCCCATCTTAGTAAATGGCACCATGGTGGGCTCAGGCCTCAGTCTATGGTCCACCCTCATAGCATCCTTCATCCACCACATCTAATCCATCTGCATGTCCTGCTGACTACAGACTTTACATCAGGTCCTGAGATTGTCATCTCCAGGGCCACAGCTCTTGCCTTGACTCAAGTCACTGTTGTTGATCCCAAAGGAGTAAGATGGCCTCTTATGGTCACCTGCTGCCACCCCACACAGCAGTCAGAGTGATCTTTTAAAAATGCAATGCAGGGCCGGGTGTGGTGGCTCATGCCTATAATCCCAGCACTTTGGGAGGCCAAGCTGAGAGGATTGCCTGAGCTCAAGGGTTTGAGACTAGCCTGGGCAACTTGGCAAGACCTCATCTCTACAATAAATAAAAAAAAAATTAGCCTGGTGTGATGGTGCATGCCTGTAGTTCCAGCTACTTTGAAGACTGAGGCAGAAGAATCACCTGAGTGTAGCAGGTCAAGGCTGCGGTGACCGTGAGCATGCCGCTGCACTCCAGCCTGGGTGACAGAGCGAGACTCCAACTCAAAAAAATAATGCAATGCAGCTTTATCTCCTGCTAAAAGTCCTCCCATGGTCTGCATGCCAAACTCCTTGCCCAGGCCTGGATAAAGACCCTGCATGGGCAGCTGTCAAAGTCCCAGATGCATATATATATTTTTAATGTAGTAGGAACATATAACATGAGATCTTTTCTCTTCACAGTCTTTAAGTGTACAGTACTGTACTGCTAACTATAGGCTCAAGGTTGCACAGCAGATCTCTAGAACTTTATCATCTTGTATAACTGAAACAATATTGTTGAACAGAACTCCCCATTTCCCCTCCCTCCACATTCACATCCCTTGAGGACCCTAAAAATGAGGACCCTGGGTCCCACCCCAAGAGATTCTGGTTTAACTGGTCGGGGGTGTGGCTTCTCTGATAGATATTCAGGGTAAGAACCGTCATCCTTCCTGGCCTCTCTTGCTGCCCTCACTGACCTCATCTCTTACATGCTTTCCTTTGATCTGTCTTCCCCAGCCACACCAGCCCCTATCTGTTTCTGGAATGCACCCAGCCCGGATGTCCTTTCCTGTCTGGGTCACCTGATGAATTGCCACTCTGCCCACAGGACTGGGGCGCTTTTTTCGCTGTTCACTTTCTCCTCTCCATGGTTCTTGGTACTTAACTCCATCCTGACCCTCCTCATTCTAAATTGGCATCACCGATTTTTCTCCTCTGTTGCCCTCACCAGATAGGGAGCTCCTCAATGGAGGGGATTCGACTGTATACACTTTTGATCTGCAGTGCCTGAATGAAAACTGCCGCCTAAGATGTGCTGAGTGAATGAACAAACGAGTGAATGAATGAATGAATGAATGAATGAAGTGTTCTGATCAATGCATAGAAAGGAGAGTTATAATCTTCAATGCTCGAAAGTCTTTACTTCTACGGATGTAGCCTGAGATTATATTAACTGCCTTAACTCCTGCATTATGGTTTGATATTCTATTATTAGCTTGAAATTTAGATTAAAATTAGCTTTAAAACTAGCTAAAATTCCTCTTGATCTTTTCCCCTCTTGAACCTCTGACATGCCAGATCTTTCTCATTCTGTATGTGTGCAATTGACTTGGAACCTAAATATAGAACTTTAGATTAATCCCTATTAAATCTCATTTTTTCAATGCCAAAATTAACTGTTTTGTGTTACCCATCACTTTAACTATTCCTTGAAACTTGGTGTACCCTACAGATTTGGTGAGCATTCTATCCAGAAAAATATTGAACTCATGCTAGAACCTTGTGGCATGTCACCAGAGCCCAACTTTAAGGTTGGAACGAATTTATTTGTCTTCAGAAATGATTTACCAACAAACAACAAACTCACCCAACACAACAGTCATGGAAGCCAGATTCCACCTTCCACCCCCTTGCACATAGGTTACCATGATTGATTTGGTCTAGTGCCAGGCTCAGCCAAGTTGTGCTGTGCTTACTGAGCTTTTTTTCTGGCCCAAAGAACCAGTGTATTTACCAACAATGAAGTCTAAGTGGTCAGGCATGACTTATTTTTGGTGAACTTATGCTGACTCCTAAAGTGCTCTGTTTTCTGTGTTGTCTCAGATCGTCTGCTTATTAAACTGTTTTTGAAGTTGGAGAACTGATATTATACCCATTAGCCTAAATTTGGGAATCCATGTTTTCCTTCCCTGTTTCTTGAAATCAGTTTGTGATGCCAAATCCGAACTCTTTCTGAACCTTGAAGATGTAATTCATCTAGTGATCTTACTCATTTAAAGCAACTATGTGTTTGTAGATTGCAAAAGCGTTTTTAGGAAGGGGGGCAGTGCAAGCAACAGTCCATACAAGTCTGTAACAGCAGGGAAGGTTTGAGGCACCACAAGTCAATCAGCAGGAGACCACAGGGGCTACTGGGGGAGAGGAGTAGGCAGGGATGGGTCTCTGTCCTGAGATATATAGGGAGTCACTGCAGGGCTTCAGATTTAGAAAAAATCATCCCATAAAGAAAAGGTTGATACTTTTGTAGGGGATGAGATTATAGGAGAGGAACCAGTTATAACAATTCAGAGATAAGTGATAAGAGCCTCAGTGAACTCAACCATCATGACTTTTAATTTTTATTTATGACTCTTTTTTCTCCTTCCTGAAATGCAATTGCTTATATCCTCTGACTTTTCCAGGTCTGCTCATAATTCAAATCCCAGCTCAATTCCTATCTCCTCTGTGAAGTCATCATAGAGTGATGACACCTCCATGCATCCACTCATCCAACTACTCAACTTTTATCCATCCATCCCTCCATCTATCCATCCACCTACCCAACCTCTATCCATTGATGTATTCCTTCATCCATCCACCTACCCAGCCCTCATCCATCTATGTTTTCATGCATCCATTCACCCATTTGCCTACCAACCTTTATCCATCCATCCACCTACCCAACTTCTACCCATTCATAGATTCATCCATTTATACATTCGTTCAGTCATCCACCTACCCACATCCATCCATCCATCCATCCAGCTACCCAACCTTTATCCATCCATCCACCTACCCAACTTCTACCCATTCATAGATTCATCCATTTATCCATTCGTTCAGTCATCCACCTACCCACATCCATCCATCCATCCATCCATCCAGCTACCCAACCTTTATCCATCCATCCATCCATCCATTCATCTGCCTACCCAACTTTCGTTCCCCTAACCATCTATTCACCCACCTTCCCAACCCCTATCCATCCATCCATCCACCCTGTATTTATCTCTGCATCCATCCATCCATTAACCTACCCATTCTTCATCAATCCATCCATCCATTCTTTCATTTTAAATTCATTTATTCCTTTGTGCCTTTATTCATTCCATCATTCAACATTTACTGAGGGCCTTGAATATACTAGGCACTGCGCTAGGTGCTGGAAATATAAGAATAAGACATATTTCTGCTGTCCAGGAACTGGTGGTCTGAGAGGGAAAAGAGACTCATAAATAATAATGAAGGTGCTAGTTGAGGTTTGCCTGAATGTGGTAAGAGCAAGGGCAGGACTGACTAATTCCATCTGGGGGTGTCGGAGCAAGCCTTTCAGCAGAGGTGACATCTGAACTGAGCCTTGGTTGAGGAGGAGAGGATTGCCTCCCCAAGGAGAGGAGGGTGCTCTAAACACTCACAGTTCTTTGAGTCTAAAGTTAGAGCTGACTTTAAACCACTGAATATTGCCCTCTAATGGTTTCCTATTTATTAGCCTTGTCTTTCCAACTGGACAGAACAATATTTGACATTCCCAACATGTATTCATTCAATAGTTATTTATTATTATTTTATTTTATTAAATAGCCACAGTGTGGAGCACAGAGCAGATTGGTCAGTCCTAACCCCTCCCTGTTAAGTCTGATGCCTGCTGGTGGCTTTTCTTCCTCAAGGTCTTTTAAGTGCTAACCACACAGGCAACTCACTCTCCTGGCTAGGCCCTGTCCTTTCTCTTGGGGTGACATATAGTCTGTAGCATGAAAGGCCCAACTTTCTAGGCCTTTCATGGAGGACGTAGGGAGGCAGAAGATGGAAGAAGTAGCCAGCATACACAGTAACTACTAAGGACCAGGTGCTGTTGGCTGGGTGTTTCCCAATTTTTATCTCATTGAATCCTCAACATTTCTGTGAAGTAGACATTACGTTAGACTCCTTTTCTACAGATGAAGAAACAGACTCCGGGAGGCAAACAGTTGGCTCACAGTAAGTTGGAATCAGCCTTCCGTGTCCGCATTGCACTTGAAGGCTCTGGTCAAGGGCTGCGCATGGCTGATGTGGGTGCCACCAACCTCACACCACATTGGTACCAACACTTCATAGCATCCACACTTGGCCTTGATAGAAGCTGTCACCTAGGCTGGTGTGGAACCTTCCTAAACTCTGGAGAGGCAATATGGCCTCGTGAGCCTGGGTGTAGGCTTTGGGCTCAGATTTCAGGCAGCCACCTTCTAGCTGTGACATCTTGGGCAAGTGGTTTACCCACTTTGGGCTTCAATTTTCTTAGCTCTCTTACCTCCCTCTTAAGGTTTTTGTGGGAGCTGTTCATGTAAAGTACAGAACTTGCTACCACTTGGCACATATGAAATATGACAGGTGGAGACATTATTTGGAGGTGTCAAAGGACACACCTTATAGGTCGTCTGCACCAGCCTTCTACCCAGTGGGAAAATTCCCTGGATCTCCTATGAATCATTACGTTCAATGATAAGGAGCTTGCTCCATGGCAGGGCACAAGTTCAATTCTTAGGCAGTTCAGATTCATAGAAAGTTCTTCCTACTATGGGGCTAAGTTTGCTTCCCTATAAAACTTCACCCGTTGGTCCAGTTCTGCCCAGTGGATTCCAGAAGAATGTCTCCTGTTTTTCAGTGAGAGTTCCTCAAGTCCTTTAAGCCGGTTCATTCTCACACTCCCGTGGCTGTTCCAGCAGGCTAACCTCTCCTATTTCTTTCAGCTGTTGCTGACCTCAAGTGGTTTCTGTAGAACCTCACCATTCTGGTTGCTTTCCTATGCTGGTCGCCATGTCTCTTAAATCAGTGTGGCCAGAACAGAAGACATTATTCTGGGTGTGGCATAAACCATGCAAGCAAATAGAACTTTCTGAGATCAAGGAGGGATCACTGTGCTCAGAAATGCTGCCATGACTCTCTCCTCCTATCCTCCACCTCTGTCTTCTGAGGCTCAGTGGACAGTGACAAGCCCAGGATCTTTATGTCAGGGCAAGGCTAGATTCGAACTGTTGTTCTCAGTCTCATCCATTTTACTGCTTTGCCCATGAAGAGGCACCAGGCGCCACCCTCAACTCCCTCAGTTGAGTTCAGAGTTGGGTGAGCAAGATTGTGCTCTTCCCTTTGGGGTGTCTTATGGGTGTGTGTGTGTGTGTGTGTGTGTGTGTGTGTGTGTGTGTGTGAGAGAGAGAGAGAGAGAGAGAGAGAGAGAGAGAGAAATAAAGAGCGAGTTTTCTGCCTGATCCAGGAATTCTCCTGGATGGCAGAATTGGTTTCCATAACGACTTTCTGATATAAACATATTTGATAAAAATAAGTTAACAGCGGAGCTGTGCTGTAGCACAGAATCTCAGAGTGCTGAGAGAGAGAGAGAGAGAGAGGGAGAAAGAGAGAGACCTCCCTGAAGAACAGCATTTTCTTTCTTTCTCACCCCTCCTAGTCAACCTCTCTATACGTGCTTGTCATAAACCAACTAAAAAGCTTTGTTTACCATATCCCTGCATATACTGGCTTCTTCCTGCCTGTATACCTTATATTCATATCCTTTCTGTTACTTGCTCTCACTCTCTCTCCTTAGTTACCTGAAGCACTACAGTATATATGGGATAATATGATAAATTCATTTCCAATTCACTGCATTATTCCTTGAATATTTTAATGACTCATTGAATGGAGTAAAAAAAGCTATTTCAAATGAACAATTATGCTGCATTAGTCTAAGGGCTGATTATATTTAAACACTGCTCACATGGATAACAGGACACAGCGACCTCAGCATACAAGAGCTAATTTGGCTCTTATCTCCAAATAATTTCACATCGCAAATTACCACGAAAACCTAAAGGGCTTTAAAAACATTCATCAAAAGATAATAATCCACTTTGTAGCAAAATTTTATTGAAATTATTTTGAATGGGAACGAAGGCATCTCTAGGGTGGGACAATGACAGCAGAGTGGGACTGTGAGTGACAAGGAGATGGCAAGGGGTGTGGGCCTGTGTTAAAAACAGAGGCAGAGCCAGGCTCTGTAGCTCAGCCTGGAATCCCGCGCCTTTGGGAGGCTGAGGTGAGTGAATTGCCTGAGCCCGCGGGTTCGAGACCCGTCTGGGCAACTTGGCGAGACCTCTTCTCTACAATAAATCAAAAAATCAGCCGGGTGTGGTAGTGCGCGCCTGTAGTTCCGGCTACTCAGAAGGCTGAGGAGGAAGGATTGCCGGAGCCCAGCAGGTCGAGGCTGCGGTGGCCGGGAGCGGCCACTGCACTCCAGTCTGGGTGACAGAGTGAGACTCCAACTCAAAAAAAAAAAAACAAAACCAGAGGCAGGAAGTGTTGGGAGGAGGGGGCTGCAGCCACGGATGCAGAGAGCACCCCACAGGCCTGACCATCTCACACAGCCCTACCCCCCACCCTGGCTGTGGTCTGGGATGACAGCAGGGGGGCCTGCTTTGGTCCCCCAGGGAGTCACAAGGCAACCCCTAGAGGCTGAATGGTGGGACTGACAGCCCCCTTCCAGGCCCCAGTGACCTTCTCCACCAGCGCAAGTCTGGGTCATGCTGAATCTTCCAAGCTGGGCCTGAATCCGTCTGGATTCAAAAGGCAGGTGGGGTGAGCCATGCTTGGCGCTGTCTAGAATTTTCACTTTGCAGACCACGGGTCCAAAAGTCGAAGGGAATTTGTGAAATCATAAGTAACTGCTGTGGTCAGATGTCAAAGTTGCGGGTGGACAGGGAGAGAATCACACTTATTAAGGTTCTGCTCTTCTGTGCCAAGAGCCTTAATTTAATTGACCACTGAGAAATAGATACTATTATCATGCTCGCTTAAAAAAATGTACATATATTATTTATTTAGCGTCAGAGCCTCACCCTGTTGCCCAGGCTGGAGTGCAGTGGCACAATCACGGCTCACTGCAGCTTCAACCTTCTAGGCTCAGGTGATCTTTCCGTCTTAGCCTCCTGAGTAGCTAATGCAAACCACCATGTCCAGCTAATTTTGAAAATCCTTTTGTAGAGATGATCTTGCTGTGCTGCCCAGGCTGGTCTCAAACTCCTGGCCTTCAGTGATCCTCCAGCCTTGGCCCCCCCAAAGGGCTGGGATTATAGGCGTGTACCACCACACCCAGCCATCATGCCCATTTTAATGATGAAGAAGCGGAAGCTCAGAGATTCCTATCTGGAAGTAGCAGGGTCTGGAACCTCCTCTGGGCCATCTGACCCTAAGGCCCAGGCTCTTTCTCTTCCTCTTCAGGGTGACCTTGTACAAGTCTGGTTCATAACTGGGGCCACCTCTGCCTCGTCCCCACCAGCAAATGCTCTTTATAGCCCACAGATCTGAACCTATGTTAGTAGCTAGTAGGGAGCATAAGGCATGCCTTTCAGTTGTTTGTGACTTAAAATGGACTCACAGTGGAGATCAAAGCATGTGTGGGCAACCGCACCAATATTAGTGGTAACACTGAAAACATAGCTCCAAATAAAGAAATCATGATGAATCGCATCTCCTTGTCGTGACCTCTTCATTGGGACTTGTGGGCCTGATAAAAATTCCTTATTTTGTTTATTATCATTAGCTGGGCTCTGGGTATATAGAAAATCACATTATATAATTATTTCTATATATGTACATTTAAATATCTACAGGATCTGCAACTCCATTGATCAGGAACAAGGATAAATATGCTGCTTTCTATAGCGCTTCTCTCTAGGGAGGCTTCCCGTTTGTGCATGTGTAATTTCCTTTTTCCTGGTCTCAACCCTGGAGAGTGAGATTTCTGTTAGTTTTATAGACTGAGAAGTTGCAACCTCACGGAGGTTAAGCAACTTGCTCAGTAGTGGGACCCATCACTCCAACACAAGTGTCCTGGCTCAAGCCAACCACATAACTGGAAAGCAGGGAGCTATAATCCCTGCCTTGTTTATTAGGTTTTCCATCTATCTTATTCACCTAATATACTTACAGGTCCTTAAAAAAAGCAACAAAAAACCCTCTAATTATGGAAAAGTTTAACCCTATAGAAAAGTAGACAGAATAATGACCCCTTAGAGGCCCTTTTAATTCAACCCAGAATCGGTTGCATTTACAGCTGCCAAAGGTTCAGGGTACTGAATGAAAGGGAAACATGAACTTGCCAGCTCCCTTTTCTTTCTTAAAACAAAAAAGATATTCAGGGCAAATTTTAGAATCATTGACGGTTTCTAGAAAGATTTTCTTTTTTGGAAGAAAAAAGGTACTCTTGTCTCCTTAATTGTTCTTAGTGTTCTTTGTCACCAATCATGATATTCTTTGTGGAAAGTATTAATATACCATCTTCCTGTGTTCAATATTCCCATTAACAATAAAAAGTCTAATGAACATATCTGCATGAAAAGCCCTGAGCACTAATTTCAGAGACAAATAAAAGATGAACCAATAAGTGTTTCTTCTGAAATGAATGATGCAAATTAATTGATATCTTAATGAGGCTTAAGCATGAAGATTATTAGTTAGATTGAATTAGAACTGAAAAACATCTTTAAGGAAAAGCCGAGGGCACAGCACCCAGGGAGAAAGACATTCTCTGTCAGTGTTTGGTTAGAAATTTCTTTTGCTCAATGAGACAGTTTCAAAGAGGGAACTGCTTTATGTATCAGTCCCTGTTTGCCCTAATCTGGCCAGGTTTGGGGACTGAAGCCCAGTCCTCTTCCCAGGTATAGGAAGTTTTACCCCAAGTGATAATACCACTACCATGCTGCAGACTCCTTCCTTGATCTCTCTAGAATAAAAATCTTGCGAGGGCAGAACCATCCTCAATTTTGTTTGCATCTGTAACCCCAGTCCTAGCTAGGGACCTGACTTAAAGCAATAATAATAATGTAACAGTAGTGGCTGTGGCCCATGCCTATAATCCCAGCATTTTGAGAAGCCGAGGAAGGAGGATCACTTGAGTCCAGGAGCTTGAGACCAGCCTGGGCATCATAGCGAGATCTCATCTCTGCAAAAAACAAAAACAAAAACAAAAACACGAGTCAGGTGTGGTGGCATGCACCCATAGTCCCACTTCTTGGGAGGCTGAAACAGAAGGATCACCTGAGCCCAGGAGGTTGAGGCTGGGGTGAGCCATGACTGTGCCACTGTATTCCAGCCTAGATGACAGAGTGAAACCCTGGCTCAATGGTAACAACAACAACAACAACAAAAACAACAACAACAACAACATAACAGCAAGAAACTATGTAGCGCTTATGTGTTCTGGGTATTGTTCCAAGCACTTTCCTTAAAATAACTCGGTTAAGCTTCATAACAACAATGTGAGGTAGGGACTATTAGTATCCCCACTTTGCAAGTGAGTATATTGAGACACAGAGAGGTTGGGCAACTAGTCCAGGATCACACAGCTAATGATGGTGGATTAAGGATTCGAACCATAGCAGTCTGGCTCCAGAGTCCTTGCTCTAACCACTGTGACATATTGACAAGTGTTCAATATGTATTCCTTGAATTAAATGAACAAAAGGGTACTGTGATTGTCTGATCTTGACTACTGGGTATCTCTCTAGCTCCTAGTTAAGTTGCCAGCAGGTCTAGAACTTTATCCTACTCTGTACTGGATCCTGCCAGCCTCCCTTTGGGGTAGGGGCAGGGAGGCTATAGATGTTTCCTGTATTCCTAAGAACTGGTTCCTGTCCTGTTTCAACCTGGGTAGCCTATGAAAAAAATTGTCCCTACTGAGGGGATTCCATGGCTATGGCCTGGTCTGCCATCCAATTGACCTGGCCCCCTAATATCCAGGCCAGCTTAGTTTCCACCAAGTTTGCTTCTGTGGTCATTGTGAGTCGCAGGGCCATTGTCACTCTGTGTCTGCAGTGACTTTATGGCATGCCTTACTGCAGGGGCTCTTGGGTAATGATGACTTGTAGGGTGTAGTTTTATGGGGTTCAAAATGCTTATCAGGTACATTTTATTCAGCAAGAGAACATCCCCTGGGGAGGGTTCCCCGACAGCATCTACCTGTAAAAGGCAGTCAGAAGTAGAACCCTGGGAGTGAGCTGGGGGGTGGGATGGAGGGAACCACAGAAATTATTCTTCCCATCATCCAGAGAGGGCTCCTTATTGCAGTGGAGCTGATGCGAGAGACAGAGTGTGAATCCAGTCTGCGTGGTATGGGAGGGTATGTGGTTTGGAGTTGGGGACAAGGATGGGAGACCTACATCTATAATCCCCCAGCTGAGAGACTGTGCCATTCACCTCTCTAGGCCTTGCTCTCCCCATCTACAAAATGGGGATAATGCCTGGTTCACACAACGATTGTGAGCTTCACAAGCTTCAAAATGTTTTTCACTCAGAACTTGCTCCACAAATGAGGGGGTAACAATGACCAAGGCCTCCTGACACTGAACTCTGCGGTGTCCCTTCAGTCTGCTCACTCCTCCTGCTTGTCAAACATGGATGCCGTGCTCTCACTACACTGACTGAAGTGTAAGTCCTGTGACTGAGACGGTGCCTGGGAATCTGCATTTTTAACAAGCTCGCCCACCAATTCGAATGTACTCTACTGCTTAGACCCACTCAGCAATAGACAACACCAACACAAAGGAAGGGGTCTGGGTTGGATTAGTACTTCCTCTTCTTCCGGCCATGGTCCAAAACCTGAGACCTAAATCAATTTGGGTGACACCGTCTTTGTGGCTGGTGGAATTTGGGGGCAGCTAGGCAGGGCCATGTGGCTACAGCTGCTGCTTCCTGCTGGACACTCAGAGGAGGGAAGGGGGTGAAATGTAGCAAAAACTCAAGCCTCCTCCCACTTAAGTGGGCAGACCGAGGGCCACACCTAAGCAGGTGGCCCTGGTAAGCTCTGTTGGCTTAGCAGTCTTGGCTGACAGCTACCACCTGTCACCTGCCACCTGCTCTGCTTCTAAGCTGAGCTGCCGATGCCAAACCCATGTTGGTAGCACAAAGCCTAAGTGAGAGTTCTGACCTGAGTATGGGGGGTGGGGAGGAGAGTGGGGTGGAGTGGGATGAGGGTCTTCGGGCTTGGCAGAGAGGCAGACGGATGGTCCCAGGATTCTGAAATCATCCCATCCATAACTGCTTTTGCATTCTGGCCCCAGAACTGCCAAGTGGGAATTGCCAAGTGGGAATTCCAAATTGATTATGGGAAGCCCTGGATGTGTGGGGGGGACTGGGAACGTGACCTTCAGAACCATCCTCCTTCGTGAGTGTTTCACCCCTGGGATGGCTGGGAACTCCCACGTCCAGAAAATGGCAATGCGCTAGACTGGAGGGAGGTGCCAGACCTTTCCCTTTTGTGCCCTCTGCTCTCATCCCTGCCCCGAGGGCATGAACACCCCTAGCTCTGTCCCTTTGGGTGTTTATGGTGTTTCCCAAGCTCTTGGCTGGGCCAAGGATACTTGGTCAGGGAAGTGTGTGGAGTAATGGAGACGGGCTCAAGCACTGTCCAAGACGCTGCTGCTTGAGTCTCTCTTGAGAAAACCACTTCACTTCCAGGGCCATGACCAGGGATGCCTACAAGGAGGGCTGTCCACCTGAGCTTCCTGGGAAGGGTCTTGTCATTGGGGTGGTTGCCAGGGTAACTCCTCCCACCTGTCACCCTCAACTCAGTGGCTGCAAATGTCCCTGCTGTGTTCAGGAGAGTCAAGATCTAGTTCAGATTGATACCCCTTCCTCCACCCATAGCTCTAGAAGCCCCTTATATTTGTGGAATTCTCTTTGTTTTTCAAAGTGCTCTCAATATGTTCTTTCATCACAATAGCAGCATAAAGTCAGTAGCAAAGTTCCCACGTTATAAATAAAGACAAAATGCCCAGAGGGGCTCCCGGTGACATGACAGAGGTCCTTGAGCTGGTAACTAGCCATAATCCAAACGTAGTATTTCTAGTCCTGAGTTTCCACCGTCTTAAGGGGTTGACATTTTTGGACACTCTGCAAAAGTCATCAGCAGGTGTTCTAGGCATAGATTCGTAGATGTTTGAGGCTAGCGTGGACTTCCCCAGAGTGCACTGCCAAGCACTTGTGAACAAGAGACTCAATAATCAAACATGATTGGGAAAGAAATGCATATGATATAAGCATATTAGGACAGCAAAAGCTCTAAAATCCCTTCAGTGAGAAGTGCATTAATTCAGTTCAACCCAGAGTGTCCAGCACTTGTTGGGCAGTAGAAACTTTCCCCCACATAATGCCCCCTAATAATCCACCAAATCTGAGAAAACTCTTCTGGAGAGGTGGCCAGGCTCCTCCACCTCACAACAACAAAGAGACAAAGAGGAGGGGCAGCCCTTGTTTCCTTACAAAGAAAAAGAAATTGCCGTGCCTCGTGCCTCCTCAGGAGCTCCAGGACTTCCCCTGGCTAGTTCTGTCCCCTGTACGGCCCACAATTCCCCCCCAGTCCACTAGTCCAGGGGTGCTGGAGCCAATTGTTCAATTTTCAGAAATTGTGTGAGTTAGTTGTTAAATCTTCGGTAGCTTGAAATTAACTGTGGAGGGGGAATTTATGTATACCACGAAAATCAGCAAATACTACGAATTAGGGCTTTCCTGCCCCTCTTCCTGAGATCTGGGTTACCAATGCACCACTGGCCCTAGGACACTTTGAAATTGTTAGGAAACTTGGGAGAGATGTGACAATTGACTGCTGTGAGCAACCAGGCACAGGAGTCCTCTCTCCCCCTAGTTTCTGACCCTCCTGAAAGAGAACTGAGAACTGCACACAGACTGTCTTTGGCTACAGCACTAAATGAGTCAGAAAGGGCCTCTTGGCCTGCTTACGTTGATATCTGCGACCAGCCAGTGTCTCCAGTATTTGAACCTGGGGTCTGCCCTGCTCGGGGCATCTGGATCCACCATCATCAGGATGTAGGTTGAGCCCTGTAACACACACACCAGAAAGGAATGTAGCATCATGGCTAGAAGTCTGTTGGAAAACACTAAGGGGGTAGATTCTCATGTTCCCACCATTCCAAGCAAGAACGGACAACCGGCTCCTCTCGCTTCCTTCCCAGTTCATCTTTGTTCTTATGACATCCCTCTCGTGTCACGTACTTATTCTCAGAAAAATGAAGTCTGTGAAACAGACAGTGGGACTCTTGGCTTTCCCTTTGTGAGAAAGAGTAAATCCAACACGGCATATATCTGAGACCCCAGGAGCCCTTTCTCTGGGTGCTGTAGAGGAAACAAAGAAATCTGAAAAAGGGCTACTGTCCTCAAAAAGCTTCCAGCATAGTTGGAGTGACTTACCTATCAATTTAGCAGATCTATGAGAACTATTCTGTGTCCAGAACTATGCCAGTTGCAAGGGACAGGAGGATTCATTCATCCTTTCAACAAGCATTTGCTGAATACCTACTATGTGCCAGAAGCTACTCCAGGTGCCAGAAAGCCAACAGAGGGCAAGACAGTAAGAGTCATACCTTCAGGAAGCTTTTATTCTAGGTATGAGACACAGATAATAAAAATAAATAAACAAGCAAGGAAATATCAAGTTGTGAGTCATGCTATGATAAAAAATAAAACACGGTGGGACGAGAGATGGGCAGCATTTCAGGAGGAGAAAGTTACTGCGATGGTCTTCAGGCTTTAAGGAACAGAGAGAGTGTCATTGTGGTTGGGGACAAGCAGTGGGGAGGGTGGATATGGCAGGTGGGAGAGGTGGGCAGGGACCAGGCCACAGAAGACTCTCGAGGCCTGGGTGAGGAGTGGGATTATATTCAAAGTGCAGCAGAACTGTTACAGGGTTTTAGGCAGGACCGTGATGTGCCCTGATTTATGTTTCTAGGAGGTTGTTTTGGCGGTGGGGTGGAAAATGAATTGTTGGCAGAAGGCCAGACAGGAAGCCAGGAGACCAGTTAGAAAACTCTCGCAGTAGTCTATGAAGGATGATGGTATCTTGGATTAGGATGGTAGCAATGGAGATAGAAACAAAGAAATGGACTGGGGGAGTATTTTTAGGCAGAATCAACAGGGTTTGGTGATGGATTGAATGGTAGGGCAGTGAGGAAGGGCTGGAGGAAGAGAAATTGAGACTGACTCCCGGGTTTTTGGCTTAAGCAGCTGAGCCATTTAATAACACAGAGAAGACTTGGAAAGGAAGACGTATGAAAGGGGACATTGAGAGTTCTGATTTAGACACGGGAAGTTTGAAATGTCTTTCCAAAGACAATCAAGTACATATTTAGAGTCTAAAGTTCAGGGATAAGATTAGGACTAGGTGTATACATTTGAGAGGCATTGACATTTAGATCGTTTTTAAATCTGTAAAGCAGACACAGAGAAGAAAAGAGGTCTCATGACTGAACTCTAGAACATGCTAATATTGAGAAGAGAGGAGGAACTGGGAAAGGGGACTGTGGAGTCCGAAAGGGTGGGAACATCTGGAGAACAGGCACCATAAAGGTCGAGACAGAAAGTGTTTCAAGGAGGAGAAAGTGATTAACTGTGTTGAATATGAAAAGTAGGGTCAGATAAGAACACAGATGTGACAATCTGATTCAACCACTTGGCAATCACTGTTATCTCGACAAGCTCACTTTTAGCAGAGTGGAAAGGACTGATATTTGATTAGAACAATTGAGCTGAGATAGGGTATGAGGAACTGGAGATAGCTACTAAACATGAAAATTAAAAAGCGGGCCGGGCGTGGCGGCTCACACCCATAATCACAGCACTTTGGGAGGCCGAGGGGAGAGGATTGTCTGAACCCAGGAGTTCAAGAGACCAGCCTGGGCAAATTGGTGAGATCTCATCTCTATAATAAATCAAAATATTAGCCAGGTGTGGTGGTGCATGCCTAGAGTTCCAGCTACTTGGAAGACTGAGGCAGAAGGATTGCCTGAGCCCAGTAGGTCGAGGCTGTGGTGGCAGGGAGTGTGCCACTGCCCTCCAGCCTGGGTGACAGAGTGAGACTCCCACTCAAATAAAATAAAATAAAATAAACAGGAAGTCTTGGTGTGAAGGACAGCTTAGACGTAGAGTGGCTGTTACTAGAGAGGAAGGTTTTTTTTTTTTGTTTGTTTTTTTTGAGTTGGGGTC
>NW_007251042.1:776513-777469 GCF_000164805.1 Carlito syrichta
ACTCACCTCAGCCTCCCAAAGGTGCGGGATTACAGGCTGAGCCACCGAGCCCGGCAAGAGGAAGATTTTTAAAAAGGGATGGATGATAGGCATGTTTGTAGGCCAATAGAAATGGTCTAGGAGAAGGGATGCAACACAAGAGCCAACTCTGGGAAGGTGGGAGGGGGCAGGATCCAGAGCAAACATGGAGGGTTGGGTCTTGGGTAGGAGCAGAGGATGTGGGTTCAGATGCAAGAGTACTGGGAAATGTGGCAGTGAGGATTGAGGAAATCCTTGTGATTGCTTCTGTTTTCCAATGAGTTAGAGGCAAGGTCATTGGGGAAGACAGATTATAGGAAGTTTGGGGACAGAAAAGAAGAAGTGAAAGAGTAATTTGAGCTAGTGAGAAAATGAATAAATATGTGTATATGCTATAGGTGTGTAGTAAGGTTACTAAGTAATATTACATTCTACAGTTGTATTGCTTTTTAACTGCACAAGTGCAGGCGTGGAATACATGATAGTCGGGTCTAACTTGAATGAGGATTTAGATTGGTGAGTGTGACGGAAGAGAGGGGAGTGGGAGAGAAAGAAGGGGGTGGGAGGAATGAGAAGTATCCTGGCTCTCCTCTCGACAGGGAGAGACGGGCCCACACATAGCTGATCTGTGATGTTCTAAATGCTTGTAGAGGAGCATTGACAAGTCCCGAGGGAACAGGGAGACAGAAGCCATAGTCCCTCTATCTCAGGAGTCCAAGAATGCTTCAGAGTTGTCTTCTGGGCTTGATCTCAAAGGCTGAGCAGGCAAAGGAATAGGACAGAAACTCTTTGGGCAAAGGGCATGACTTTTGCAAATGCAGGTGGGTGTCTGGGGAATGGCTAGGCTATAGGGCGTTCTGGAAAGGAATGGCAGGTGACAAAGTTGAAAAGGTTATTGGAGCCGGGCTCGGTGGCTCAGCCTGTAATCCTGCGCCTTG
>NW_007251042.1:777717-811753 GCF_000164805.1 Carlito syrichta
CTCCAACTCAAAAAAAAAAAAAGAAAAGAAAAGAAAAGAAAAGGTTATTGGAACTAGATAATAGAAAGTCTTGCATGTCACAAGTTGTTTAGAATTTAACGTGTTACAGAACCCATTGAAATGGTTTTGACAGATAACCGACATGGTTAAATATGTACTTTGGGAAGACATATAATGAGGTTGTAGTCAAAGATAAAAAGCAAGACCAAGCGCGATGGCTCACACCTGTAATCCCAGTACTCTGGGAAACTGAGACGAGAGGATGGCCTGAGCCCGCGGGTTTGAGACCAGCCCAGGTAACTTGGCGAGACCCCGTCTCTACAATAAATAAAAAAATCAGTGGGGCGTGGTGGCACATTCCTGTAGACCCAGCTACTCAGGAGGCTGAGGTGGAAGGATCACCTGAGCCCAACAGGTCGAGGCTGTGGTGGCAATGAGCATGGCGTTGCAGTCCAGTCTGACAGAGTGAGACTCTGTCTCAAAAAAAAAAAAAAGATAAGAAGCATAGCAAAAATAAACAAAAACAAAAACCCTGAAAACTATGATACTCGAGAGAAAGCAGGGACATATTGTAGAGTCCACAGCATGCGGTGACTAAACAGGACAGATGTGGGAAAGGAAACAGTCCAGGATGACTCTGAGAGTCTATCTTGGGCAGCTGGGTGTGTGATGGTGCCATGGATATTGGCAGCAGCAAAGTTGAGGCAGTGAGTTTGGTGTTGAAACATACAGGCAGAAGCGCCCTTTAAATGAGGTCGGAGCTCTCTCAATACTTGGCAAATGGATAGTGGACATGGGGAGGAGTGAGATTTTCCAGGGAGAATTTGTGGAGAACAGAGGAAAGACTATGGTGGAATTCAAGAACTCAAATTGGGGTGGGGAAGAGAAAGAGACTGAGGAGAAGAAAGTTAGGAGCAGAGCCAGGGAGCATGGTGTCATGGATGCATGGCAGAAACGAATTCAAGGAAGGACTGGAGGTGACATCAATAGCACAGCCAACAAGGGAGATGAGGACCACAGACACCATCAGTGGTGAATATGGGGGGAATCACTGGTGACTTTCCTAAGGTGAGTAGTTGAAAGATAAACATACTGACCATTGGATTTTAAGCTCCAAAGGAAGCAGTAAACCATATTAGATGCTATAGGAGATTAAAGCAGAGAATGTGAAGTGAAGCACAAGAAAATCTTCAAGGACTCAGAAGAAAAGGATTAGATGAAAATATTAGGTAAAAAGAAAGAACATATATCCTAAAGAGTGCGTGTGCGCATGCGCGCGCGTGCGTGTGTACGTGTGTGTGTGTGTGTGTGTGTGTGTGTGTGTGTGTGTGTGTTCCCAGTAGAATCCCAGAAGGAGAAAACAGTATTGGTTACATCCAAGAATTAGTTGTAACTAAAGTAATAAGAAAATAAACAAGAAACAAAGTGTAAATATGGTAAAAGAAAAAAGGAAACCATCTATCCTCTCTTTTCCATTTTTTTTTTTTTTTTGCAAATGACATGATTATCTACATGAGAAATACAAAAAAGAATACACTGGAAACAAATAGAGTAATATTCAGTAAAGTAAGCTGTTAACAAATTGCACACAAAGTCAATACTTTCCTATATATTAATGACAGTCATAAAGTATACTTTTAAGATCCTATTCACAATTGTAACAAAAATGTAAAATATGTAAGAATAAACTTGATGAAAAATACAAGATTATACAAAGAAAACAAAACATTACTGATGCATATAAGAAGGAAACTTGAATAGATGGAGAGAGACACACAATGCTCTCAAATTGAAATAATCATTTTGCAAAAATATCAATAAGCCTTACTTAATTTGTTAATCTAGCACAATTCCAATCAAAATTCTAAATAGATGTTTTAGGAATTTTACAGAATAATTCTGAAGCTCATAACAAATGTAAAAGAATAAGTAAATAAAAGAAAAAGGATTAGCCAAGGCCATACTGAAAAAGGTAAAATAGGAATGGTATTGATTTTACAGATATTAAAATATGTTATTAAACTACAATAATTAGAACAATGTGATGTTGGTTAATGAGTAAATAAGTAAAGAAAGCAAAATAGATCATCCAGAGAGAAAGTCAAGTTATATATATATTATATTTATATATTTATAAATATAGATATTTATTTAATATATGACAAAGTTGTTTCAGATCAGTGAAGAAAAAATAGATTATCTTTTAACTGCCATTAGGAAAATTGGCTCACTATATGAAATAAACTTAGGTTTCTGTTTCAAATGCCAGAAAACTTCCATATTTAAATATGAAAATGAAAAACAATCTTTAAAAACTGGTTTAATAACTTAATATTAAATTTATACAATGGGATACTCTATTAGAGTTAGAACTTCATATGCTCATATGGGAAGATATCTACAATATCTAGTATGTGAAAAAAAGTAAGTTACAGAATAGCGCACATGATACCATCTTAAATGTGCAGGAAAACTTTATATATCTAACTATATATATATCTTTATAGATATATTTGCATATGCATAGAAAATGTCTGAAAAAATACACACCAAACTGTTAACAGTAAATGTCATGAAGGAAAGATTGATATATCTAACTAGATATAATTTGGAATCTTTTGTGTGGCAAAAAAAAGTGCAAAATAAAATTCAAAGACAATAAACAGGGTAAATATTTCCAAAATCTATAAAAAAGAGTTAATATCTTTAATATATAAAGTACTCTTTAAACCAATAAGAAAAAGACTAATAATCCAATAGAAAAACAAACAACCTGAATAGTTAACTTATAAAATAAGGGATACAAATGATCAATAAATATATGAACAACTTTCACTAGTGATGAAAGAAACGAAAAAAAATACAATCTTTGCCTATAAAATCGATATTTTTTATGTTTATTCCTAGAGTCTTTAAGGTATGTAGAAACAACAGATACATTACAAAATCCTATGCAGACTATGCTCTCATTGTCTTTTTTAAAAAAGAAGGATGGTGGCTCGCTCCTGTAATTCTGGTACTTTGGGAGGCAGAGGAGAGAGGATTGCCTAAGCACGGGGGTTCGAGACCAGCCTAGGCAACTTGGAGACCTCATTTCTACAATTAAGAAAAAAGAATCAGCCAGGCATGGTGACTTGCACCTGTAGTTCTAGCTACTGGGAAGGCTGAGGTGAAAGGATTGCCTGAGCCCTGTGGGTTGAGGCTGCGGTGACCTTTAGCATGCCACTGTATTCCAGCTTGGGTGACAGAGTGAGACTTTGACTTTAAAAAAAAAAAAAAAAAGGAAAGAAGACCAAAACTGCCTGTCATACAATTGTTTACCCTTCCATGAAAAGAAGACTAGGAAAATAAAAAATTACATGTTGACTGATGACCTCTAAATGACAGGATATTTATGAACCTTATTTTCTTCTTTGTGCTTTTCTACATTTTCCAAAGTTTCTGCAATAAGATTTGTTGCTTTTACACTTAGAAAATAAGCTTTGTACTTTTTTTTTTTGAGTCGGAGTCTCACTCCGTAGCCCAGGCTGGAGTGCAGTGGCACGCTTACTGCCACTCCAGTGTCGACCTGTTGGGCTCTGGCGATCCTTCTGCCTCAGTCTTCCAAGTAGCCGGAACTACAGGGATGTGCTACCATGTCCAGCTAATTTTTTGAAATATTGTAGAGACGAGGTCTTGCCAAGTTGCCCGGGTTGTTCTCGAACCTGTGGGTTCAGGCAATCCACTTGCCTCAGTCTCCCAAAGTGCTGGGATTACAGGCTGAGTCACCAAGCCTAGCCAAGATTTGTACTTTAAAAGAAGCCATGGTAGGACATTCCAGAACCTTCGTTCCGCTCCTGTCTAAGCAATAGCCAAGGGAACTCCTCTCAAAGGTGGGCAGGTTTTTCTTCCTTCCCCATTCCTGCCACCTCTTACTGTTCCTTTCGTCCTCACCTTCAGCTCTCCTATACCACTGCCTGCTTCTTTGGGGTGAATCTGTGTTGCAGGGCACCCTCTGAGGTTAAGTCATGTCCCGAGATTCACCCTAGATCACTTTCTTGCTAAGCAGCCCCACCATAGACGACTCTAAAGATTCAGCAGAAAAAAAAGGGCTTCCGTGGTGATGGTCTTGCAGATCTTTCTCAGTGTAATCAGGGAGCTGGTCAGGCTTTTCATGCCCCTGATAGCCAACAGAGGCTCCTTAGCTGATATTTGGCAGAGGTGAGGAAGAGGTGGTTATTCACCAGAGAAAGTGGGAAACAAGCTATTCAAGAGCGTGGCCCTTAGCCAGACTCCTTGAAGTCTGAGCAAAGTGCCCAGCTGCTCTCTGCAAGTCCTTGGAGCAGATAGGCTGGCGTGGTGGGGGGAAGAAGAGATCAGCTAGTCTTTCCTTCAGCAGGTGAAACTCATTTCTGACCATGGTGGCCCATCCTCTAAGCACAGCCAAGACAGAAGAAGAACGTGCAATCGACACTCACAACAAGGAAATTGTCTCCAGGGATTTTCCTATTCGTCGCATGTCTTCTTGCTTGGGGCAGAGACTATTTTACGCTTCTTTGAAGTATCACGCAGAGCTACCTTTCCTTAGCTTCTAACATCCATTCAATGGAGCCTTAGCTGTCCAGACATACTGTGAAAGTAAGCCTGCTTATATGATCCAGCAATCCCACTTCTGGGGATTTGTCTAAAATAATTGAAATCAGGGTCGCATTTCAGGACTATTCACAATAGCCAGAATGTGGAAGCAATCTAAATGTCCAGAAATGAATGAATGGATAATGAAATGGAGTACACACACACACACACACACACACACACACACACACACACATACACACACACACACACGCTTGAATACTATTCAGCCTTAAAAAAGGAAGGAAAGGCCACAGTATGTGACAACATGGATGAACCTTGAGAACATAATACTACATGAAATAGATCAGTCACAGAAAGACAAATATTGTGTGATTCTGCTTACACGATGTATCTAAAGTAGCCAAACCCACAGAAGCAGAGAGCAGAACGGTGGTTGCCAGGAGTGGCAGGGAGAGGGACCCTGGGATTGCTAATCAATGACTATAAACTTGCAGGGGTGCAAGTTGATGTATAATATTGTGCCCATCATCAACAATACTGTATTCTACACTGAAAAATCTGTTGAGGGTAGGCCTCATGGACGTGACCTAACCACAATAAAATAAAAGAAAAAGAAAATAGTTCCACTTGAAGAAAGTGGGATGAGATCCAAGTTCTTTTCAAGCGTGCTGCACATTCTGAAGCCTGACAACTTATTCCGCTGCCCAAGCTGGGGGGACACTGAAACTACATGCATTGCAGTAGAGATGCAGTGGCGCAATGTGCCTTTTGAGCCAGCAATTCTATTTCTGTGATTTTTCTCTGCTAAAGATACCTGCTCACCATTATGAGATGACTTGTAGGTAAGGTTATTCATTTCAGCCCTATCTGTAATTGCAGGAAGTAGCTGAAAAGAGTTGCAAATAACTCAAGTGTCCATCCTTTGGGGATTGGCTAATAAACAATGATACATACCCACAATGGAAAACTTTATCATTGTAAAAAGACAATTAAGATCTCTAAGATCTGATATGAAAAGCTCTCTGGGATAAATGTTAAAAAAAAAAAAAGCAAGGTTCAAAACAACCTATCTACTACCTTAACTTTATTTGTTTATTTTTTTATTTTCAAGTTGGAGTCTCACTCTGTCACCCAGGCTGGAGAGCAGTGGCGTGCTCAGCCACTGCAGCCTTGACCTGTTGGGCTCTGGTGATCCTTCTGTCTCAGTCTTCCAAGTAGCTGGAACTACAGGCACGTGCCGCCACGCCTGGCTAGTTTTTTTATTTATTGTAGAGATGAGGTCTCGCCAAGTTGCCCAGGCTGGTCTCGAACCCATGGGCTCATGCAATCCTCTCACCTCAACCCCCCAAAGTGTTGGGATTATAGACGTGAGCCACCATGCCCGGCCTACCTTACTTTTATATAATGAAGAGAAAATATGACACTTCTGCATGTTTTCTTATATTTGCATAAGCAAACTCTGGAAGAATACTTAAAAAAAACAAAACAAAACAATAGTGACTATGGGTAGGGTAGTGATGTGGGTACCTGGGGTAGAGAGGGGATGGAGACAATTATGTGTATGTTCTATCATATTGATTTTTCAGCCACTTGAATATATTACCTGCTAAAAATAAACTGAAGTCATAAAATAAAGTGAAATGTATAACGATCACATAGTATCTTGGAGATGGTAGTTTCTAGTCTCTCTCGCTCTCTCTCGCTGATGCTGAGAGATAAAGAGGAAAAGCTCAGAGAATTCTCCTTCTCTTTTTGAAGGGCATTTTTTGGGGGAGGGCAACTGCTAGGATAGAGCCCTGGGCACTGTGGAACAGGGCATGAGCAAGACAATAGAAGCCAGAGTAACAAACCACAGTGCTTTGGGATGGTGGGGATGACAGAATTAGATCTGGACTTGTCCAGAGGAAATTTTTAAAAGCAGCTGTATTGAGGGATAATTTACATATCACAAACTTCACCCCCCTTTAAGTGTACATTTCAATGATTTTTGAAAAATAACAGTTGTGCAACCATCACCATAATCTAAATTTGGAACCTCTTATTATCACCCCAAAAAGAAACCTTGAACCCATTTGCAGTCATTCCCTGTTCCCTCCCCCAGCACCAGGCAGCCACTAATCTGCTTTCTTGTCTCTATAATCTCCTTATTTTCTTTCCTGGACATTTCATATAAACGGAATCTTTTAATAGGTGGCCTTCTGTGCTGTTGTCTTCCACTCAGCATCGTGTTTTTGAGGTTTACCATGTTGTAATCTGTATCAGTCCTTCATTCCTTTGTATTGTCCAATATTATTCCATTGTATGAAGAGACCAAATTTATTTATCCAACTGATGGACATTTGCGTTGTTTACACTTTTTGGCTATTATGAATAACGCTGCTGTGAACATTGGCTATACGTCTTTGTGCAGACATTTGTTTTCAATTCTCTTGGGTAGATACCTAGATTGGAACTGCTAGGTAACATGGTAAATTTGTGTATAACATTTTTAAGCAACTGTGAAACTGTTTTCTAAAGTGGTTGTACCATTTTACAGTCCCACCACCAGGGGATGAAGGTTTTAACTTACATCCTTATCAACACTTACTGTTGTCTGTCTTTTGATTGTAGCCATCCTAGTGGTTGTGAAGTGGCATCCCATGTTATAAAATTGCATTTCCCTAATGACTAGTGATGTTGAGCTTCTTTTCATGTTTTTATTGATTACCCGTATATCTTTGGTGAAATGTCTATATCAACCTTTTGTCCATTTAAAAATTGAATTATTTATCTTATTATTCCAGAAGGAATTTTAATAGGTGTGTCCCAACTGAGAGTTAGAAAAAATGGAGGCCGTGGGTGAGTGGAAAGTAAGGAGATGACAAATATTCCCACAGGCGGTGGGGAGGGGCCATGGATTTGGAACTCCATTCTGATCAGCTGTCAGGGCTGGGTTTGCCTTGAACTTCTGGCTGCTGGCCTCAATTGCCATCCGTATGCGGGGTTACCTACTTACTATAGTTCACCGTGACACTGATTATCCCTGCCAGACGATGTCAACCTCCAGGATAGCCTTCACCCCAAGCTGCCACTGCACGTCACGTAGCAGGGGCACCCACTGACACTGACTGCTCCCAGGCCCAGTGATCCACAACCTCTGTCTACCGCCCCACTGGCCATCTTCAAAGACACTACGAAGCTCCCATAGTCGGCCTCCCAGCCTGGTTTTCATCAAAGCCTCTCCTGACTCTCGCTTTCCCAACCATCCTTCCTGGACCACAGCATTATGCCTAAAATGTTCTCTTCCTCTTTGCTTCTGAGCCAGATCTCTATTCCTCCCCCACCTCCAACCCCTTCCAATCTTCCCTCCGGAACTGCCATGAGTAACAAACCACTGCCCCTCCATCCTGTCTCCATCAATTGCTCTCTCGACTTCCTTGATTTTTCTTGGCTCTCCTCTCAAGAGCTCCTTCCCTCAGCATTCCCTTAGCTGATATGTGTCCTCTCATGCCTCATACATCCCAGGGTCAGGAGCTCCATTAGGTGTCATTACTCCTTCTCTGTGGCACCAGCTATTCAACTGTACACCCTCTTTCTGTCTTGATTGCTGTCACCTGTGGCCCTCTTGGTCACTACTGCTCATTCATCAACCACAATGGCACTTGCTCACGTCCTGCTCTCATCTGGGTGAATTCAGCAAATGTGTGGAACACCCATCCAACACCATGGTCCCTCTGGTTCCTGGAGATTTGCATCTTGGTAATCTTTTCCTCTTTATCTCAACCATAGACTTCCATAGTCACACTCTTAAGCTTGTCACCCCACCCTCAAACTGCTCCACCTTCAAAAATCACTATTCTAGCCACAACCTCCTCTCTGTCCTGCTTGCTTCTTCAACTATCACTACAAGGAAATCAAACTCAAGAGGGACCGCCAGATCCTTGGTAACTCCTTTCTCAAAGCCCATTAGCTCCACCCCTTTTTTTTTTCAATTGTGTCTTCACCAGCTTAAATAGCCAGAACCAAAACTCCCCTGTGCCTCTGTCATTTAAACATTTTCTAGACAAAATCCCAAAGCTGGGGAAACCCAACTTTTCTTCTGTGTGTGACCTGGGCAGTGAGCACTGCAGGAGAAAGTCTCATCACTGGGGAGATTGGTTCCACCCTATCTTTTTGGTCACCAGCTTCATGATGGGCTCTCGGTGCCACTCTAGATTTCTCTAGTCAATGTGCTCTCTCACTCTTGGTAACTTTCCAAGATCCCAGCCTTCTCTGATACCTTTAAACCTCCAACCACCAACCTCCCCTAACTCCCCCCAATGCTTCTTGGCTGATGACTCTCTCAGCGACAACTTCTCACAGGAAATTGAAGCCATTGTATGATAAATCCTTCAAGATCTGCTTCAAAGCCTGCAACCTCCAGTGCATCTGTCCCCAACCTCTCCTTCTTCCCTCCCATTATGTTTCAGGAGCCGAGTGGCCCAAGCCCCAAGAAGGATGTGATCACTTCCTCCACTGGGCTCTGGATCCTCTACGCACCACCAGGAATGCTTTATCTCTCTGAAATATTTCATTTTCCTATTCCTCCTCATCTTTCAAACACGATCAAGTTTCTTTCATCCTTTAAAATGCCTTCCTTGGTCCCAAGTCCTCCCCAGCTACTCCTCTACCCTGGCCTCCCTACTGCATGGGCAAACTCCATTAAAGAGCTGTCAACACCCTCTGCCTCTGTTCCCTTTCTTCCCACTTACTCCTTAACCACTCTTCCTCCACCACTTCTGCTAGGATCACCACCTCCATGTCACCAAATTCAAGGGATATTTTCCAATCCTCCTCGTCACACATAACGTCTCAGCTGCACTTGACTCAGCGGGCCACCCCTTCTTTATGGAATTACCTCCTTTCCTCAGTTTCTATGATTCCATGCTACTCTTTTCCCTCAAGCCCCGTTTTCCCCCAGAAATGGGTCCTAAAGTTCTCTTCTTGGACCACCCTAACCTCCTTCTCGGAAATACCAACCTACAGCCACATTTATTTCTTTAACCCAGGGCTCTCCTCTCAGCTCCAGACCCTATGTCCAGTGATCCACTTCCCATCTACCTGTGACTGTTTCAAAGAACCTCACACTCATCACATCCGACAATGTTGCCTGGTCTCCTAGAGTTTCCTACCTCTGTGAATGAAGTCACTTTCCATCCGGTAATTCAAATCAGAAACCCGGGCACCATCTTTGCCATGATCCCCGCCTCTTTCTCTGCTCTTCCAATCCACCACTGTCTGGAGGATGCTGTCTCCCAAACAGCTCTCAGATCTACCCATCTCCACTCCCATCCTTTGACTCAAGCTCCCATCATCTGTTGCTTTGTCTACTGAAATAGCCTCCTATCTGGTCGTTTCGTGTCCTCTTTGAACTCCTAATCAATTTTCTACCCTGATCCAGAATATTTTTTCAAAACACAAATAAGATCACGTTACTCTTCTGCTTAAAATCCTTCTCTGGCTTCCCCTGGAGCCTTCATGTGTTTTCCAAGGCCTTGTAAAATTTGGCCTCACAATCTGCCTACCTCTCCTCGTGGTCTTGTACTCATTTCCCTCGCACTCTCTATTCCACTCTCCTAGGCCTTCCTTCCCTAGGGTTAACCCTGTTCCCTCCGGCCTCACTGCCTTTGCATATGTTTTTTCTATGTCTGGAACACTTCCTCGTTACCACCTTGTCCCATCGAACTAGTTAACTTTCATTCATACTTCAGAACTCCGTTCAAGGTCATAATTCTCTGGAGAAGTGTTCCTGATCGCCATTCTAGGTTAAGCTCCTTTTAAAAAACATTTTGCATTTTTTTGACCTCAGACACTCATCTCAGTTTATAATCAATAATGCAGCCATCTTTTGATTAATGTCAGTGTCCCCCACAAGACTACAACCTCCTTGAAAGCCAGGATGGTGTCTCTTTCTGGTTACCATTACATCTGTAGCAGAGCACAGCGTCTACACACAGTAGAACAAACAAATGAAAAAGGTAATGCAGCGGACCCGGGTGGTTCAGTTGTTCATTTGCTCATTCATTCATTCAACATGCATTGATCGAGCCCTTAGCATGCTAAATATATACCATGCTAGGGGCTTGGGTTAAGAGATGAGACAGGCACAGCCTCTGCCTTTGAGGATGGAGATGCCTACAGAGGAGCTGGATGCACATGCAGAGAGGTCAATACCCTTAGTGCTCTAAGCAGGCATACATCCAGTGCTACAGAAGCAAACCTAAGGAGATGATTGATCCTGCCTTTCAGAGGATGTTACCTCTGAGCCGGTCCTGATGAGTGGAAGTGTACCCAGGAGGAAAGCCACACCAGGCAGAGGGAACCGCACATTTCAAAGGCAGGGAGCAGCAAACCGTTCTGTGTGTGTGTCTAGAGGGTAGAGTTCACAAGGCTGAGAGGTGGAAAGTGGAGAGGCAGTGGGCAAGGCCAGCAAGATTGATGGGGGCAGATGGGCACGTGCCAGGGGAGGTTGGTCAATGTGGGGAGGGGTGGCGAATAGGGGTGACGTGATCAGAGCTGAGTCATCCAGGAAGACTTTTTTGCATATGGGGGTGGGGGGTTTGACCAGAATGAGCACAGTAAGGGCCAGTGGGGGCTAGTAGGACAATTTGGGTGCAGACAGATGGGTCAGCATGGTACAAGGTTGGTCATTGCTAGAGGCAGACTGGCATGCCACACCCTCTGTAGTGTAGTGATGCTGTCGTGGGCCACATGTGTGTGTCTCCCAAAATTCATGTTTTGAAGCCCTGGTCCTAAGGTGATGGGTGATGTTTGGAGGTGAGGTCTTTGGGAGGTCATTAGTCATGAGAGTGGAGCCCTTGTGATGGTAGTTGTGTCCTCATAAGAAGAGACACTAGAGAGCTTGCCTCTTCTCTCTCCACTCTCTGCCAAGTGCAGATACAGAGAGAAAGCCTCTACAAACCAGGAAGTAGCCCTCATCAGACACTGATTCTGCCAGTGCCTTGGTCTTGGACTTTCCAGCCCCTAGAACTGTGAGAGTAAATGTTTGCTGTTCAAGTCACCCAATCTATAGTATTTTTGTTACAGCAGCCTGTGCTGACTCAGACAGATGCCCAGAGGATTCCTTGAATAAGAGATGAACCTTAAATTCTTTGGCCCTCTTCTACCCTGCCACTTGAGGAGTCTGTGTGTAACTGCCTTTCCCAGAGAGGAGAAATGAAAAGTATTTTTAGGACAGAATGTGATCAGATTTCAGTAGTCCTGGAAGTACTAAAAAGGTGGGGCCTGTACTAGTTTTGTCTTTTATTTCCTTGACATCTGGCACCTTGCTGACTGGGAGAGACCATCCCTCCCAGGGCTAATTCCTAGAGACCAAAAACACCCCAGAGCATGCCCTTCAAATGCAAATCAACCACCCAGAGCCCACACCCTCAACCTTCTCCTTTACCAGGCTGAGCCACTGTCCTCCAGCCTGAATCATCCCAGGACCAGATACCAGACTGCTAGGGGTGGCCTTCATGTCCCCAGAGTCCATCAGAATCTCAAAGTAGCCAGCCCTAAGCCTGTCTACCCTGCCTACCCTGCCTCACCCATTCTTTCCTGCAAAAACCACATTAAAGGTTCTCGCCCATGCTTTCCCCTCACTTCCTCTGCCTCCTGACCAACCCCGTCAGTACACCAACAGGGTATACTGTAA
Organism: Carlito syrichta; assembly: GCF_000164805.1. Lineage (NCBI taxonomy): Eukaryota > Metazoa > Chordata > Mammalia > Primates > Tarsiidae > Carlito > Carlito syrichta. The sequence goes on from NW_007251042.1 coordinate 789,971, forward strand.
CTCCTGTTTCTAGAAATCTGTATCAACTTCCTCATTTGCCATCATTTCTGGCTGCGTGTCTCACAACACTCAATGAGAACGAATCCCGGGATGTTTTAAAACAAGCCCCTTCGCCGGATGCAGTGGCTCACGCCTATAATCCCAGCACCTTGGGAGGCTGAGGTGAGAGGAGTGCCTGAGCCCAGGGGTTCGAGACCAGCCTGGGCAACTTGGCGAGACCTCATCCCTACAACAAATCAAAAAATTAGCTGGGCGTGGTGGCGCGTGCCTGTAGTTCCAGCTACTTGGAAGGCTGAGATAGAAGGATCAACTGAGCCCAGCAGGTCGAAGCTTGGTGGCTGTGAGCATGTCACTGCACTCCTCCAGCCTGTGCGACAGCGTGAGACTCTAACTCAAAACAAACAAACAAAAACCCAAGGCCCTTGACTCCCTAACCCTCAGACATCCATCGAGCCCATCTGGAACCCATAGGAATCTGGGACACGTTCGGTGTGGCACACCCCCATTTTCTGATATGGTTTTGGATGTGCCTTATGGCCATCAGCACTCACTTGTCCTTGAATGGGAGATGACTGAGCTGGCCTGACCAGGTTAATGTTCATGGTCACATTGAATGGAGAGCCATTTTCTCCAAGGCAGTGCTCTCACACCTGCCTGAATGTTAGAATCACCCAGGAAGCTTTTCAAGCTACCCGGGCTGGGCCCCATCCGGCGGAAGTTTTGATCTCAGAGGTCTGGAGTGGGGCCCAGGTGTTGGTGTTGGTTTGGAGGTTTCCTGCGTGACTCTCATGTAGAGTTAGGAGAAAGAACTCCAGTCCTAAAGTCAAGTTCCCCCAAAGGCCAAATCCACCACAGCCCAGGTTTCTTTCATTCTGATTAACGCACTGAGTTCAGGGAAGATTATGCGCCTTCTATATAAAGAGGACAGGCTTTCTTCGACTGCAGCTGGGGTGCCTTGCCCCTTGGGACAAGGGACTCGAGCACCCCACAGAGAAGCTGAAGTCACAAACCCAAGTCACCCTGCGCTCCCGCTATTCCTGATGATGTTGGTTGGAAAACAAATTTAGCCCACAGTGGGCTGGCTGTGTTGGAGCCGCCCCCACAAAGTTCTGTATGGGAAATCTAGTTAAGTGCCTTCTTCCTGGGGGAGGTTGAGTATAACAGCTGCTCCTTGCCGGGGCTTATGGGCCCGCCAGGAAGCAGGCCGGGTGCTGCCCCTGGAGCCTAAAGCCTTTCATCCCCAGGGGCTGGCTCTCATTTCAGGCTGGTGTCCAGCAGACCAGCCTTTCTCTCCATAGCTGCTGACAAAGACCCATCCTGGGTTGTGTGGACACCTCCACCCAGGAGCCGGGGCTAGGGTCATGCTTTGACATGTTTGGAAAGAGGTGCAGTATGGTCCCTGTGGATCGACTGTCCTCCTTCCTTGTCTGCCTCTACTCTAGAGACTGGAAAGCTGAAATACTGGATTTCAACTGCACTAAAGGGAGACCACGTCCTGGCTAAGAAGATGTAGGAGAAAGTCTCTGGGGAGTGATCTCTTCCTGAATAAAAGCCAAAGTCTCACTTGGAGAAAATCCTGTGTCTTTTATCCCGTCACCCATTTTCCTTCTTACCTGGAGTGTGGATGTGATACTGGATGTATAGTGGCCATTTTGTGACCAAGAGGGGTCAAGTGTGAGGTTGAAGGCCTATGTGCTAAGGATGATGAGGCAAAAAGAAGGAAAGATTATTATTATTGTTATTAGTCCTTGAGCTGCTGAATCAGCCCAGGATGGCAAGCCCCTAGACTCCTAGACCCCTAGACATGAAACAAACAAACCCCTTAGGCTCCCGTGGTAGGCGTTTTTCTTCTTTGCACCCAAACACATTCCTATGGACACATATGCCAGTTTTGACAAGTGAGTGCCAGAGGCTGGTCTTCAGAAAGGCATCGAATTGTGAAAAGGTTGCTCGAGCAAATGCTAGAGAACTCGGATTCTAGCCCCGGTTGTTCTACACACAGGCTGTGTGTTTAGGGAGTTACCTGCTCTCACCAAGGTGTAGTTTACTGATCTGCAAAATGGCAAGAATACCTGTCTCGCACAACAGGGTTATTATAAAAATAAAATGAGTTGAAAGTGCGAATGTATTTTTAAGACTGTGAAGCGAAGTCTGGGTCAGGTTTTGTTACTGGGAACAAATGGCATCAGCATTTGTCTCCAAGGTCCCTGGAGTCACAGTTACCTTGACAGCCGGAAGGCTTCCTCCAAATGGTCTGTCTCCAACTGCCTGGAGCCAGAGAGACAGTTCCTTGGCATCTCTCATGAGCCTAGAAAGAGACAGCCTGGGAACCCTAATGCACACCGAGATGTGGCACCCACAGGCAGCCCTTGGGTCCTTCTAACTCTCTCTCTGTGTCCCCAAGGGGACTAAGCTCCCCTGGGAATGGTAGCGGTGACAGAATCCTGGAACCCTGGAAGGGATAGGGGCTACATTTCCTATATGGTAAACCGAACCAGAACCAACCAGCATCTTCCACGCTACCCAGTCATGGGTGTCCCTGGGAACATCCTGGAAGCGTTTCTCCTGGGAACGCCGCTCATTCCGGCACAGCTCAGATTGCTAGAAAGCGCTATGTCTCCTGGAAGTAAAAAATGCCTCCTTAAAACTCGCACATTCTTCAAGAACAACGCTAAAACAAGCCCCATCCCTCTCGTACATGGTAGCCTTTATCATGTCCTCCAGTGACCTTCTCTTCAGGTTGAAGGTCCCAGTTTCTTCATCCTATACCCTGCCTTAAGACAGACATGTAAACAGCTACAGTACAATGCCAGGCACTAGAATTTAGGATAGAGACATATACAAGGGGATGGACACACACACACACACACACACAGAATTATTTTTTGGAAGGCAGGCCCCATGGAGTACAGGTTTCCCTGATAGGTAAGTGTTCTAGGAGCCCATTGGTATCAGTGGACCAGCTAGTGTTGTGGGGGGTTGCTTTCAGCATCAGTGAAATTTTTTTTGGAGATTCTTTTTTTTTTTTTTGAGTCGAAGTCTCACTCGGTCACCCAGACTGGAGTGCAGTGGCACACTCACAGCCACCACAGCCTCGGCCTGCTGGGCTCAGGCAATCCTTCTGCCTCTGCCTTCCAAGTAGCTGGAACTACAGGCGCATGCTACCACACCCGGCTTATTTTTAAAATTTATTGTAGAGACGAAGTCTCAGCAAGTTGCCCAGGCTGGTCTCGAACTCCTGAGCTCGGGTAATCTTCTGCCTCAGCCTCCCAAAGTGCTGGGATTATAGGCTTGAGCCACCACGCCTGGCCTGGAGATTCTTTCGGTGCGTCTGCCCATTTCATGGTGGGTAAGATTTGCAAGCACACCTGCCCACACCATGCTGAAGGTTCAGCAGTTTTTGACCAAAACCAGCATGGCCCCCATGCTCCACCTTCCTTATTCACCCGATCTCACCCTGAGAGACGTTTTTTTTTTTTGTTTTCCTGAATAAAAAAAGTCCTCAAAGGGAAACATTTTACCAACACAGAAGAGATGAAACAAAAAACAGCAGAAGCACTAAAAGGCATCAAAATTGATGAGTTCAAAAACTGTTTTGAGCAGTGAAAAAGGGTCTTAGTAGGTGTATTGCACCAAACAGAGAGCACTTTGAAGGTGACTGAAGTTTAAACATGTAAGAGTAAATACACGATTTTTAATAAATAAATTCTGGGTGTTTTGGGGTCCCCCCCGTACCAAGGGCTGTGGGAATACAAGGAATGTGGGGTGGAAAGATAGGTCTTCACAGAGAAGATAGCATTTTTATTTTTATTTTTTTGAGTTGGAGTCTCACTCTGTCATCCAGGCTGGAGTATAGCGGCATGCTCATGGCCTCCACAGCCTTGACCTGCCAGGCTCAGGTGATCCTTCTGCCTCAGTCTTCCAAGTAGCTGGAACTACAGGCACATACCACCATGCCCAGCTAATTTTTTTGATTTATTGTAGAGATGAGGTCTCGCCAAGTTGTCCAGTTTTGTCTTAAACCTGTGGGCTCAGGCAATCCTCTCACCTTGGCCTCCCAAAGTGCTGGGATTATAGGCGTGTACCACCACACCCGGCCTGAAGATGATATTTAATGAGGAAGAGTAAAGGATGATTATGTCAGGGCCAAATGTTGGGTTGATGACTGTAGGTGATAGGGGTCCGGGTCAGTGAAGGCCATAATTTGGTGTGGCCAGAGTCATATTGCTGGGAACAAGGGACCAGTGCAGGGAAAATCCTCCGAAGAGAGACTCTTATTCTGAGTCTGCAGATGGAAAAATTGAGGCTCAGAGGGACTAGGGGTTGTGCCTGAGACAATATACTTTAGTGATGTGAAGCCTTAGCTGTGTGGCCTTGGGCAAGTTGCCTAAACTCTCCAGGCCTTGGGTTCATTATCTATCAGATGGAGAAAACAATAATCACAATACTTTTCTCTTAGATTGTATGCACATTAAGTGAATCAATACATGACTCACAACAGTGCCTGGCATATGTGAAGTAATCAATAAATGCCAGAACGAGCGAATGGCTTCTTTGGGATTCAAACCATGTCCCTTATTTCCAAATCCCTTCCTCTTTCCCCTGCACAGAAGGGTTGAGGGACAGAAGCTCAGAGGACAGAAGGAAAGACTTGGGGTTGACTTTTATTCACAACAATGTTGTATTTATTTGTGTGTTGCAAATCCCCACACACCTAAGTCTTTGGACACTTGGGTAAATTAAAACATCCATACCACAAAGTTGTACTTGTTGGCTCCATGTTCTCGCATCTCTGAATTAAGTGCCTTCTGCCACTGTGCTGCCCAGTCCTCTAGGGATGATGGTCCCTCTAGAGCATCTGCCGGCTCAAGATGGCTGGGGGAAGAAATACTTGCGCCTGGCTTGCACGGCTCTGGCTGCACGCCAAGGGCACACAGGCCGACTGGGTAATGGGTTCAAATCCTCTCTCTGCTCTGTCTCCTCCTCAAACCCCGTGCTCTGTGCCCTGGACCTCTGCAACTTTTCTATCTTAATAAAGCTGAGAAACGTATGTAAATTGTAAATTTCAAAGCTTCATCCAAGCCAAGCAGGCGGCAGAAATCACTACATGTCAAATGATGAATTAAGATATTATTCAAACTGCATGGGAGGGAGAGAGAAGGAAACGGACAGGAAAGAAAAGAAAAAGAGAGCTTCTAAGCAATAAAGGGTGTGGATCATTTCTTTAATCTAATGAGAAATCAGACGAATATCTCCATCTCCCAAGCCACATTTCTATCTACCTCTCTAACCTGTTCCACCTCTGATCTAGCCTATGTCTATGAACGCCACTGCCATTTTGTCAACCACCACATTCAAAGTATGAGTAATCTTTTGATTCTCCCTTCCCCAGTCATGCCCAATGTGCACTGACGTACAAGTTTAGGGTCTCGCTAGAATCCATTTACACCTTTCTTTCTAGCACCGTTGGGTAAGGTCTGCACTAGCTCCGGCCTCTACTATTTCAATCTCTTCCTGACTGGCCTTCAAACCTCTATACCTCCCTCCTATTCATTAAGTGTTTGACTAACAGTAAAGTCATCTAGTGATGTCTTGGTAAACGAGGTCAGCACTAGATGACTCTACTAGGGGGGGAAAATCAGGCCCTTATTTGTAACATTTGCTCATTTCCACGGGCGGATATTCACAGCATGGTTGATTCACACAACCGACATAAAGTCCCTGGGTGCAGAGTTAGAAAGATGTGCGGGACCGGCCATTGCAGACCCACGACTCTCTGATAATCTTCCTAAAGAACAGCTTGCCACAGACTTGAGACTTAAATACAGGCTTCATCATCCGGCATCTGAGGACCGCGACAGCCAGCTCAGTCGACTTGCCCAGCTGACCCCATACCCCTACCCACACCGGTGCAGATGGGGGATGTTTCTGACCTCCAGTGTGATTCTTGTGTCCCTACTATATTTGTGCTTTTATTTGTACCGTCCCTCTGCACACCAGAAGATCCTTATTCTTCAAGACACATCTCATCTGTAAAGACTTCTTGGTTCAAGGAACCCCATGAACCACAGAAGACATCCTCATTCTTTGGACCCCAATAGCATTTTTTGGGGGGTAGAGACAGGGTCTCACTATGTTGCTCAGGCTGGTCTCGAACCCCTGGCCTCAAGCTATCCTCCCGCCTTGGCCTCCCAAACTGCTAGGTTTACAGGCATAGACTAGTGTGTCCAGCCACAATACTATTTTGCTTGCACCTTTGCTGAACACTTGCTGTAGTCTGTTATGTATGTGGTTCTATGTGAGCTTTGTCTCTCTTTTAGATTAGTAATTTCTTAAAGGCAGGGACTATTATTTCTGTGTTGCTTCTGAAGTGCCAGCATATTCTCTTGCACATAATAGGTGCTTAGGAAATATTTGTTAAAATGAATGTGCCATTTCCTCTGTTAGAATAAGACATTGTTGCTGGGCACAGTGACTCACACCTGTAATCCCAGCAGTTTAAGAGGCAGAGATGAGAGAATTGTCTGAGTCCAGGGGTTCGAGACCAGCCTGGGTAACTTGGCAAGATCTCATCTCTAAATCACAAAAAAATTAGCCAGGCGTGGTGGCATGTGCCTATAGTTCCAGCTACTTGGAAGGCTGAGGAAGAAGGATCACCTGGGCCCAGCAGGTCGAGGCTGCGGTGACTGTGAGTGTGCCACTGCACTCCAGCCTGAGCGACAGAGTGAAACTCCTACTCAAAAAAAGAAAGAAAAAGAGAATAAGACATTGTTATTTTCATGTTCTAGAATGGGGAAGGGATTTCTGGCCCCAGAGCCCGACAAGCCCACTGTACTGACAACTGCGTTGCTCACTGTGGGGCCTTTGCTTTGGCTTGGGAGAGTAGAAGCCTCCGGCCTCTCACTCACACACAACACTGCCTTCCAGAAGCCAAGATCAGATGCTCAGCAGACCTAACGCCTCTGCCTAGGAGGTGTTGGGTTGGCTCTTGCTAGGGCCAGCAAGTTCAGCGTTCGCCTAAAAGGGAGGTCTGGGCCTCAGCTGACCTAGGAAGTCTTGGCGAGGGGAGTCAGAGCCAGGGCAATTCCTCCTCTCAGCTTCCTCTGCTCTCGGCCTGAGCCACCGCAGTCGCCAGAGCCCCTAGTGTGAAGGAATTTGAGTTCTAACTTTAGGTGGCTACGTGGCTGATGGCTGTGTTTGTGAATATCTCATTCCTACTTTGGTTGCCCAGCTGGTGGGAACAGAACGGGTAGTCATGGGACTGTCATCATGTGCTGTCCAGGTTAACATGTAGCATTTCTATTACTATTAACAGACTTTCTGCTCCTCACTCCATCTGTTCTCTGAAATAATTGCAGTTGTACAGACCATGCCTTCGCTACAGGCAAGCTCTGGGGAAGAGGATAGTGCTTTTATGAGAAAAAAAAAAGTGTTAAAAAATAACAGCAAACACGAGAAGAAAGTGGGAATGAAGCTAGCAGCAGGTTTCCAATTTCTTTCGGATCCGGCCTGCAAAGGTGGCGTTTTTCACACTTGTTTCGGGATGACCAAGCCCAGCTAGGTGGGGGTGAGAGGCTGGGCTGGGGCCTCAAACTTCAGAAGGTGGAGCTGGTGGCCATAGGGTTTGGCTTCAGTTGAGGCGGGTGGACCCTTAATGGGACCATCCAGTAGGGAGGTACAGGGGAGGGGTAGGGCCCTTGGGAAGAGGCAGAGGCTTTTCGGAGTCCTGGCATGGCGGTGTCCTGCCAGGGAACAGGGTGGGGTCCAGGCCTGGAGGAAATGCCAGTGGTTCAGGAAGGGCTAGTGGGGAGGTTGGAGTTAAATTAACTGGTTTTGTATCTGCGTAATGAACATTTGTATACCTAACCCTGCATGGTACCCCGCATCTTTAAAATAAAAATAAATAAATAAATAACTGGGTTTGCTTGGTTCTCTGTTTCTCCACATGCAAAACATGGAGGGGTTAATTGCAACACCTCTCCTTCTTAGAGGGCTATTAGGAAAAGAAATGGGTTTTTACAAAATATTAAGAATTCTTCTTGCCTGGGTGGTGGCTCATGCCTGTAATTCTGGCACTTTGGGAGGCTGAGGCGGGAGGATCACTTGAAGCTAGGCATTTGAGAACAGCCTGGAAAACATAGTGAAATCTAGTCTCTACAAAAAATTTTAAAAGTAGCCAGGTGTAGTGGCTCATGCTTGTAATCCTAGCTACACAGGGGGCTGAAGCGGGAGGATCACTTGAGGTCAGAAGTGTGAGGCTGCAGTGAGCTATGATTGTGCCACTGCACTCCAACCTGGACGCCAGAGCGAGACTCTATCTCTAAAGAAACAGTCCTTCTGATGGAGGGCTAGGAGAACTACAAAAGATGATTAAGACTTGCTGTGTGAACAATAACAGCTACCAAAAGCACAAAACAAATACTGGTGGGGTTGAGATGAGTTGTGAGCATGGTGTGTGGGGGTTCCTGTCTTCCTTTAGGGTGCTAAACAAGGCATGACTGTGGACACCATAACCTGATGGGCCCTTGTAATTTGTTCCGATACCTTCCCTCCCAGTGCCCGGCTTTTCCCGTGAGGGGCCCAATAACGCAATGTCTTATCTCATCCTGGGAAGCTGAAAATGGTGGTCTTACCCGTTTGCCCAGACCCCGATCAGAATGACTGAGGAGGAATGCACTGCTGTGGTTTTTAAGAGTGAACTTATTGGGGAAAGAAATAAATTAAGGGAATACAGTCATGTGATCGCCAAGTCTTCTTCCAATTTCAAGGAAGTGTTTTCTTTGGAAAGAAATTCACAGGACGTCACTGTTCTGCTGTAAATAAGACGTTTGTTGGGGAAGTTTTCTTGTGAGGGATATTATACTATTTTCCATATGCATCAAAAGATTTTTCAAAATTTTGGAAAGGCTCAGAGAATCAGAGGAATCACATCTGATGACGATCCCCATGTAAAACATATCAACACATTTTGCTTGACTTCTTCACGTCAAATTACCTCTAAAGTGATCAGCATGTTCTAGATCTTCCTCAAAACTAGGTTCAGTGGGGACTGGAGGGTCTTTAGCCAGTAGTTTTAGTATACGCAGGTATGGATGAAATCGTGGCCCTGCTGGCTGAGGGGTGGGAGGATGGAACCGAAAAGAATCAGGAGGTGGAGGTTTTTGAGCAATTACTGCCTGTTGACAAATTTTCAGAGTTATCTTGGGAAATATCCACATGCTCTTGGGCTAAAGACCTGATCGGAAGGAATGTGAATCCCTTCCTGGAGAGAATGGATGTGCTAAAGACTAGTTCCATCGCAATAGCTTTTGGTGTACTTGCTTCTATCAGCAACACCATGTGATCTCCAGGGACTGGTGGCTGGCTCTTAGTGCCCTCTACTGAGTACTTCTGCCCAGTGCTTAACCTACACGAGACACACAACGAAGGTACATGCCGAGTGCGTGAACAAAATAAAGGAAATATATTATTAGGGGTACTAACTGCCAGGGGGTTTACCCTCAGTTAAATGCCTTTCCATAAAAAGTGAACCTGGATGTAAAAAAAAAAAAAGTTGATGTAATCAGAAATACAAGATGATCAACTTTGGGAGGCCAAGGTGGAAAGATCACTTGGGGCTGGGAGTTTGATACCAGTCCGGGAAACATAGCGAGACGCCGTCTCTACAAACAAATTTTAAAAATTAGTTGGGCATGGTGGTTCATGCCTGAAGTCCCAGCTACTTGGGAGGTTGAGGTGAGAGGATTCCTTCAGCCCAGGAGTTTGAGGCTGCTGTGAGCTACGATCACACCCACGTACTTCAGCTGGGGTGACAGAGTGAGACACTGTCTCTAACACACACACAAACACACACACACAAATAAATATTATCAAACAAACAGCAGCTACCATGAATAAAGCCCTTGTTTTGTTGTTGTTGTTGTTGTTTGTGTGTGTGTGTGTTTTGAGTTGGAGTCTCACTCCATCACCCAGGCTGAAGTGCAGTGGCATACACGCTCATGGCCACCCCAACACTGACCTTCTGGGCTCTGGCGATCCTTCCACCTCAGCCTTCCAAGTACTGGACTACAGGCACGTGCTACCACCCCCAGCTAATTTTTGATTTATTGTAGAGACGAGGTCTCTCCAAGTTGCCTGGGCTGGTCTCGAAACCGCGGGCTCAGACAATCCACTCGCCTTGGCCTTCCAAAGTACTGCAATTACAGGCTGAGCCACTGAGCCCGGCCTTGAATCAAGCCCTTTATATTTTTGTCTTATTTAATTCTGCAGCCAACATATCACCTCAGCACTATCACTCCCATTTTTAAAGATGAGAAAACCAAGGCCTAGGGAGACTGAGAAACTTACCCAAAGGCACATCATTAATAAGTGGCAAAGGCAAAAATCAAACGCAGTTGTGTCTGACTGCAAAGCGGGGGCTCTTAACTGCTCTCTTCTACTGCCCTTTGAAGGGGAGGAAGTAGGATTTCGGTAAAGTGCAATCATGCCTCCTTCATCTGTCAGAGTTCTTCAGGGGGCAAATAACTTGGGAGGAAGGGAGATTGTATTTAGTCTTTTAAAAGCTTTGACAAGACTACTTTGAAAATTAAGAACCCTTGGTGCCAAATATTTTGGCATGGATAGGGAACAGCTTAGAGACGGCAACTAGCAAAGCAACAAACCAATCTCTTTCTCCATTCACTACTAGATTACATTCTTTGGGGTTTGATTCTAGGCCTTTTATTCTATGCTTTTATGGAAGAGGAAGTGAACAATGAGACCCCTGGGTAATCATGTGGAAATGCTATCTAGTGGGGATAAATCCAGGCTGACCCCAAAAGGCTGAGAACAGAGAAACAGGGCAGGCCAGTACCAGGAAGACTCCTGTGTGTACTTCTGGGAGGACAACTCAGAAAGGAAGAGGGTTGCTACAGACTGTTCCCTCAAGACACCAGCCCAAAGGGCTGCCTTGACCTGGAAGGACAACAAAAGGTCAGGCTTAACCGGAAAGGAAATGTACATACATCAGTGTGCTGCCTTTGTGTAGTACCATCCCAGACCTGCCCAGAGGTGCAGAAAGAGACCACAAAAAAGGCCAAAATAAGGAGTGATAGAGGGAAAGGCCATATGAGGACAGGAGAAGGAAGTGAGGTGGGGTCAAAGTACTTCAAATTACTAAGAGTGCAAATGTTCAAACACAGTCTTGGTCATCAAATCCTAGAAGGCAGAACTAGAGCAAACTCTTGACACTTGAAAGGGAAGCAGTTAGTACAGATAAAAGCGACTGCTAGCTTACACAATGTGTCTAATTCATTATCCCGAGAGGTGAGACAGGTTGAAAATACAAATTGCTTTTTAAAAGGTTTGGAGAAAGCTGTGGGGGATCAATTCACAATCGGTTCTTGGGTAGATGGTGACTTTTAGGAGGGCATCCTTAAGGACTGAGAGCAGAGAGGAGAATTGTGGTCATTAAAAGTCTCTGGGTGTGGTGGCCAGAGGCAGCATTGACAGCTGGACAGACTGTGGTTCATTTGGACCCAGGGCTCAGGGCCCTGCACTTACAAGGGCAGGTGTTTGGCTTAATGCTCTGTTTTACCATCTTGAAATTCTCAGTACTTTTTTGAAACGAGGGGCCTGAGTTTTCATTTTGCTGTGATTTGGAGCTAACTCAGCTGGTATAATAATGGAAGGGCCAAATGAGGGCCAAGAAAAGAGGGCAATCGAGGCAGCTGGATCCAAACGATAACAGGAAGTGGGACATGTATAGAACGAACAGTTTCCTAGGAAACTGGTTGCACCATCTAAGTGTCGCACACATGCTTTGCTAAAAAACATATCCTAATGTCAGGGAATAAAATAAGAGAAACCAGACCCAGGAGAACTGGGGGCACACCTGATGGTACTCAATGACCTGCTGCATGGCCGATCCATAAATGGAATCATCTAGAAAATTCCAAAATCATCTCAAAAAGAGAATAAAAAAAAAAGGCCTCAATGGGTCTGGTTTCTGGTGGGTGTTTTGGGGTATCCCAGGCGTGTGTGTTTTTTAGACATGTTCTTAAGTAGCGACTTTAGCTTATGACAAGGGCCACTCCTAAGTTCTCTAGGAGGCTTGAAGAGCCTGGATTCTGAATGAAGGGTGAAGATGATTCTATGAAAGGGGGAAAAATGCACTCATGGGAGCCCGAGGTTAGGCTGTGCCTCTGGCTCTTCTCACCCCTCCCAACATTTGTGAGGCGACATTTCTAACAAACACTTCACTCTTGGGGGTCCTGGCTTTTCCATCTTCAAAGCAAGTTAACTCAAATCCTGCTTAGAAAGCACAAAGGTGCTGATGAGGCAGGGAAAGAAAAAAAAAAACCAAACACTATAGAAATAATTAACCCAAGTGCTCATGTTGTCGCAGAAATAATTACAGAAGAAACACCAAGAAATTCTCTGCAGACATTCATGTAGCTATAAACTAGTGTTTTGCAGCTAACAGAGAAAGAGGTTGCTATAAATTAGGATGAGACCGTGCCAGAAGGAAATCCTAGATCAGTAAAGGCTTTGCTTGGTTAGAACATTTTGAGTATCCTAATAAAGTTTCCTGGGTGATTTTTCTCTTTCACTTAACTGTATTCTCCTTTCTCTTTTCTATCCAGAAATTGGTTCTGCTGAGGACATATTGGCTCCAGATGTTCAGAGTGAGAACTCTTTCCTAGCTGAGAACTTTTAACTTAAAAAAAAAATTTTATTTAGAAATAAGGTCTTGATCTGTCACCCACACTGGGGTGCCGTGGCACAGTCATAGCACACTGCAGCCTTGAACTCCTGGACTCAAGTGATCTTCCTACCTCAGTCCCCCAAGTAGCTGGGATTACCAGGTGCTTAACGCCCGGATAATTTTTTGTTGTTGTTTTTTGAAGAGATGAGGTCTTACTTTGTTGTCCAGGCTGGTCTCAAACTCCTAGCCTCAAGTGATCTTCTCACCTTGGCCTCCCAAAGTGTTGGGATTATAGGCATGAGTCATTGCACCTGGCCTATCCAGGTGTGCCCCGACCCACTGGCTGACTTGCTGCTTTGCTCTTGGCAGAAGGCCAGCATATCTGAGACCTGACTCTGACTCCCCTGCATGCTCTCAACTTTGATCCTTAGTTGATTGGACAATTTGAGCAGGAGCACCCAACCCATAAGCCAGCCAGTGTATGCCCTGGCACAAGAAAAGTTGGGCAGGGCCATCCTTTCCATTCTCAGCTCTACGAACCAAGCCTGTTAGCTGATGAGTAGAAGTCAGGGTCATGGCAAGAGATTCACAAGGGTCCACAATTACCCAGCATACAGGGGATTCGGCTTCCAGGACCACCTGGGGCCTGTCAGCCTTCCATCTCATCTGGTCCTCACGCTTCCCTTAAAGCCTTCTCTTCTTTGAAGGGTAGAAGCAACTCCTTGGAGAAAAGTCAGGAGGAATGGATTTCAACTTGACCTAAAGGAGGTCTTTCTAAGAGTCAATGCTGAGTAGCTATGAAATGGACTGCTTGGGGGTGAGGTTAGGGAGGGAAATAAAGTCACTGTCATGTGGTAGGGATGTTGTAGGGGGAGATGTGAAGCCGCCTCCCAACATGCCAGTCCACGAGTCTATATTCGGGAAGGCTGGTAGGTTCTATGGCCAACCTTGTGGTGAGGAAGGAAATACCTCACCATCCTTCAGGCTAAGAAATTCATCTGAAACAGCACATTACCCCACCCAGATTCATTTGCCCTCATACCCCAGAAAGCATGTCTCACCTCTTTAAGTCACTGTCGAATGTTATTTCTTTAGGAATGTATCCTCTGGGCTAGACTCGGTGGCTCAGCCCGTAATCCTGCATTTTAGGAGGCCGAGGTGAGTGAATTGCCTGAGCCCGTGGGTTCGAGACCCGCCTGGGCAACTTGGTGAGACCTCATCTCTACAACAAACCAAAAAAATTAACTGGGCATGGTAGCACGCGCCTGTAGTTCCAGCTACCTGGAAGGCTGAGGCGGAAGGATCGCCGGAGCCCAGTAGGTCGAGGCTGTGGTGGCCGGAAGCATGCCACTGCACTCCAGTCTGGGCGGCAGAGTGAGACTCCAACTAAAAAGAAAGAAAGGAAAGAAAGAAAGAAAGAAAGAAAGAAAGAAAGAAAGAAAGAAAGAAAGAAAGAAAGGAAAGAAAGAAAGAAAGAAAGAAAGAAAGAAAGAAAGAAAGAAAGAAAGAAAGAAAGAAAGAAAGAAAGAAAGGTGTCCTCTGACCAGACTGCAGGCTCATCTGGGTAAGCTGCTCAGTCACCCTGAGGACTTGGCATGATGCCTAGCCAGGCACGGAATGAATGCACGAGTCAGCAAATGAATGAATGATGTAGTCATCCAGGCCCTGGAATGTCCAGTGTCCCTGCTCTTGTGTTCCCTCTTGCTGAAGTTGGGGCTGCCAGGGGGAATAGCTTGGTTGGCAGAGGCTGGGACAGGGATGGGGCACATCTTAAAGGGCCAGAGAGCCTAGGAGAAATGTCTTCTGAGTGGGGTGTCATGCCCTTCTCCTATGCAGATCTCTGCCTTTGGGTTGGTGCTGGAGGGCTCCCTCTCCTGTCTGTCCTCAAAACGCCATCCCCTGTACACTTACTTGCATGCACTGATCAGGGTGTCTGGCTCCTCACCACGGTCACTGGCCTCAGAGGCGTGGGAGGAGACAGCATACGCAGAGGCAGATTGGGAGAAGCAACAGCCTGGGAAGCGCCAGGACCCAGAGTTCTGAGCCTGTGTGACCAGGACCAGCTCCTTCCCCTCCCTGCACCACCTCCTCCAGAATAGAAAAGGAGAAACGGGGCTCTTAGCAGCAAGAGGATCCTGCTTTTTTTTTTGAGTTGGAGTCTCACTCTGCCACCCAGACTGGAGTGCAGTAGCCGCTCCTGGCCACCGCAGCCTCAACCTGCTGGGCTCCGGCAATCCCTCCGCCTCAGCCTTCCGAGTAGCTGGAACTACAGGTGTGCGCTACCACGCCCAGCTAATTTTTGATTTTATTGTAGAGATGAGGTCTCACCTAGTTGCCCAGGCAGGTCTCAAACCCATGGGCTCAGGCAATCCACTCACCTCAGCCTCCCTAAGTGCTGAGATTACAGGCTGAGCCACCGAGCTTTTAAAGGCATGGAGCTCTGGATGGGAGAGACTCCAGTGACCTCAGTCTAGTCGATGCGGCCATCCTCATCACCCCATTCTGAGACATCTCTGCTGGTTCCCTGACCCCAGCCCAGACCCACCTTCTCATGTGACTGCAGAGCCAGTGGTAACTGAAGATCCCCGCTACTGCAGCTCTCACAGCCCCTCCTTCTCTCGGGAAGGAGAAGGCCAGAGTGGCAGGGAACCTAGGTCTACAGGCCTCAAGCCCAGTAAGAGGTTGTGGCGCTGATCCTCAAGAATGCCAACTCTGCTCTTTCATGAGGGTTGCCTGCCGGGCCTGGTGTCTCCTGTTCTTTGCCTGCATCTACCACGGCCTGAGAGTGGCCCACAGCGGGGAGTTGCAGAAAGGAGACTAGATGCAAATATTATGGAAGACACGTTGTATTTGGGTTTAGGTGGAGCAGAGACAGCCTGTGTAGGGGGACCGTGGAAAGCCACAGGGGAACAATGGAGCGTTGTAGGGGTGGCGTAAAGAAGGGGACACCGGTGAACTGAGGCTCAAGATAAATGTGACACCCTGTCTATCATGGTGAGTGGTGTTCATGTCTGCCCACCCCTGCCCCCAATCATTTTTTCTTGGCATATCTCCGTGACTATAGGGAAGGCTGGTTGGTTGGGCCCATTCCTCTGAGGCTAAGAAAGGAAAAGGGGGAACGTCAGGAAGTCAGTTCAAGGCCAGACCCCGGGGTGTCAGGAGTCAGAGCTGGAATCCAAATCTGACGTTCCTCTCCTCTTCTTCCTGGAATTCGACTCTTGAGGGTTTCGCTTCTGCTTTGGAGAGCTCTACGTTGAAAGCATGTTCTTGGGAAAGAGTCCCCATCCCACCCTCATCTCTTTCTCTGCTCCCTTTAAGTCCTTATTGTCTTGGCAATTTTATGGAGTCTGTCCGGCTGGAATCACAGATGACTGTTGTGGAGTAGGAGGGAGAGGAGACACTGGTTGTAGTTTTCTGGTTTTGTCCCCACTTGCAGGGAGACTGTGAGTCTGCTCCTGGTAAGATGACAGGTCAGGTCCCCTGTGCTTCTCACAGACCTTGCTTTGAAGGCTCGAGGTGCCTGGGTTTTGTGGGACAGGAGCAAATGGGCCAGCCTGCCTCAGGCAGTATCTCAATGGGGTGGGAGGGTGGCCCTCAGTCCCTGCTGCGTTCCCTGCAAGGATGGCCGCCACCCCTCCCACCACAGGATCATGTCCCGGGAAACACCATCGGGGAAGGCTGGGTAAGTGGAGGAAGCTGAGGACAGTCTGAGTTCCACGTGCCCCCTCGAGCAGCCCGGCTTGGCACCACCCCAGACCCTGAGCTGCACCCGGAGAGACTCCTGGGTCTGAGGTGACCGTGAGACAACACTCAGAACCCGAGCCTGTCACTCTCAGTGGGAGAAATTGGTAAACTCTGTGAGCCAAATACCTTGAAAGGCTAAAATGACTTTAAATGCCTAAACATTTTAAAACAAACCTTGCAACACAAGGCTTTTAATTCCTTTTCTTTTTCCCTTGCCCCAGCGCTAAAGCTCTTTCTCTCTCTCTGTTGCTGTCTCTTTTGGGGGGAATTCAAAGCCGTTTTATGCCTCATTACCTGCACACTGTGAGTGATGTCTGTCGGTCCATGTGCTGTAAATACCTTAAATCATGCTTCATTAAGAATATCTATGGTGCTATTAAAGAGCTATAATAGACAACGAGTTAACAGATGATTAAAGATGAATTCCATTTGTGTCAGTCACCAGCCAGAGAGAGACGAGAGGCTGTAAGTTCTCAACTCATTATCCAACGGAGTGCAACTCTGCCTGCCGTCCGTCCTGGATTTGTGCGGGGTAGGGGAAGCAGGGGAGGGCTGTCTGCCTCCCCGGATTACAGGGTGGGCAGAGTGGTGATGAGGCGGGCCGCCCCAGGGGAGGATGAGCACATGGGACTGGCCAAGGGGGATACGGTAGAGGGAATCCTATGTGGGCTCAGGGAAGGGAAGTGTGTGTGTGTGTGTGTGTGTGTGTGTGTGTGTGTGTGTGTGTGTGCGCGCGCGTGCATGTGTGTGTGAGGGTGTGCTCACCCCCTGCGCACATGTGTCAGGAGCCGTGCGCTCTGACAGTGCTGTCAGCTCTGCCTGCCTGTCTCTATGCACGTAGTCAAATTCCACTTGGAGCCATCAGAAATAGATCAATTTTGACTGTCTGGTAGCCAGAGAAAAAGAGGCACGTAGGAAGGAGGAGATGGAGTTGCAGAGGGGGAGACACTGGATTTTTGGTAGGGGCCACGGCAAGTAGGAGGGAAGGAGAAATTTCTTTTCCTCAGCTGCATTTTCAGAGAAGAGAAGATGAGCATCATCAAGAAAAGAAAAAAAAAGATTTTGGCAAAAAAGGTGGGACTGCTGAGCGAGCGGAATTGTTTCTCTTTGGAGAACTATCTGTGAAATACAAAACTTCACTGTCTAGTGGCCAAGTTCTTTTTAGAAGCACTAGCTACCATCATGCAGAGAGTCAGAGAGTCTCACTCCCTTTCCTCCTTGTATGAGATCCAGAAAGCAGCAAATACCTTAATTCCCAGTTCAGTGCCTGGGACCACAAAGACTTTGGCAAGAATGAACAGGTAAGGTCACAATCAGAAGTAAAGAGGAACGCAAAGTGATTCTAATAGGTGGCTTCAGCATTCTCCATGGTTATTACATTTCTTCTTCTCCATCCTTTAGAAGATATTGGAATTAGTCTCCCATTTTACAAACGGAGACACGAAAAATAGATCGTGGCAACTGATGAGTTAATAGATATTAAGTGCTTTCTCCTGTAAGACATGTCTCTGGCATTTAAGACCCGGTTCTTGCCTTCAAGGAGCTTTACAGTGAAGATGGGAAGGTGGAAATCCCACTGCGTGGGTGGAGGAAAGAAAAGCTACCAACCCGATGTCAGCTAGAGGGTAGGAGGATGGGGTTGGAAGATATAGCAACTTGGTACTAGCAGCCTTAGTTGAATCTGTGTGTTGCTTGTGCTAATGATAACACACCAGCTCTTCTTGGCATCTTCTGACCCAGACGGTGTTTCTGTGCCCACTGCCAAGTTATCCTGGCTCTGCCGGCAACGCTGATGTGTGGCATTATGCGATTCACGTCCCTGGTGCTGCTGTCACGTTCTCTGACATCCTGGGTGTCACCTGCCATGCTGTCTTGAATGTGCTACTTGGCCTGGGGTGTTACTACAACTCTTCACTCTTCTACTTTTTATGCAAAAAAAAAAAAAAAAATCTAAAAGATGTCAAAATCTGATGCCTCTGATTTCTTTCACATGGAGCCAACCCAAGACGTTCAAGTGACCATGGCTTTAATCTGTCATCTGTTGCCGTGGAATGTGGCTGGTTTGTGAATGGGCCTGGGAGAGAGGACCTGAGCGTGTTCTGGGAAGGAGGCGGCACCTGTGGGCCTTGGGTAAATGCTGGGTGGAAAGAAATGGAGAGCGAGTTAGGGTGGAGGTAGTGGGCACAGAGGGGCTTGTGTCTGCCTTGTGTCTTCCAGTTCACCAAGTACATCTACACATATGAACTCATTGGATCCCCCAGGAGCCCTGTGAGAGAAGACGGTGTTATCATACCTTTATAGGAAAAAAAAAAAGTTGTGCTTAGGAAAGAAAAAGTGGTGGGCTCAAGGATTTGAGCCAGTGAGTGACAGAGCTGGGATTATTGTTCTTCTTACTGCAAAGCCTCCACTGGTTGAGAGACCATGCTTGGTTTAGAGTTGGGGTTGATGGGAGCCTCCAGAAAACAATGAAGGTGGACAAGCTGGAGTGAATGGGGGCTAGTCCTCCTGGCTGGCACCTCGAGTTAGAACAAGCAGGTAAGAGGGACTGGAGAGGGGCTGAGAAAGCTGGAAGAGCCAGGAAACCAGAGAAGAAAGTCATGTCCACAAAACCAGGAAGGTGCGGTGAAATGGGAGCTGGGATGGGTCCAGGCAGCACCACTAGGAGTGGTTCTTGGCCTTAAAAGAGAGCACCTTTACACGGCGAGCGTGTGTATATGAGTGTGTGTGTGTTTACGCACACACATGTGTAGGTGGTGCTAGAAAGAGCAAGGGCGATGGGCCTGGCTCTGGTTGTGGGGCCTGCCACAGATGGCTTCTAGTCTTAGTTCTTCACTCATACGACGGAAATCCTAATCCTTCCTCCCAGCGTGGTTTGAAGAGGAAATGAAACCTGGATGTTTGGAGCTATGTCTAGGCTCAGAAGCACGAAGGCTGTTGCATACAGTCAGTGTTACGAACAGCCACAGCCTCCCAGGACCTCGGGGAGGGGTGGGAGAAAAGGCCTCTCACTGCAGTGTGATCCAAGTTTAGAAAGGAGTTGGAATAGACTTGGGTTCAGACACGGCTTCATGCCATGTCCCACTTCCAGGAAAAGAAACGGGCTTGTTGGAAAAAGAAAACAGACTCGGAAAGCATCTTGGGTATCCAACAGTTCTTGGGAAACAGCATTTGGGCAAACATCATTGAATCAGCAACACTTGGATTCAGTTTCCATTGACAGCCTCACAAAGTGAAGATGGGGAGGGGGGATCTGGAACAGCCTCTTGGGGACAATGGCCAAATGAATCTTGCCCTGGGTGACAGTCTCTACCCCCTCCCTCTCATCCACGTCTGGCCTGCGTGGTGCCTCTCGTGAGCTCTAACATGCGGGACTCCACGGAGACCTCAGGGCTTCTGGAAGAAGGGGATGCAAAAAGACCCTGGGGCAGAAGCCCCAACATCTGGCTTGAGTTCCAGCTGCACCAGTTCCTGGGGTGCTGAATGGTCTTTCTTTGTGACTTGGTATTCCAGTTTCTTTGGAATCTATTCTTGAGAATGAATACGCATTCCTGTCAAGTGAAAGCGTCCTAAGAGAATTTTAGAACTCGATGGGAGCGTTAGAGATCATCGGGTACAACTTTGATAGAGTACAGTGGAGGCAACTGAGCTTAGGAAGGCTAGGCGACTTGCCCAAGGCCACACAGCCAGAACCAGGGCCTTCTAACTCACACTATGGTGCTCTCCCACGGGTCACGCACTGCACATCAGAGTTACTAAGTCCTCACACCTGAAGCTGACAATGATGAGATTCTCACTTATCGGAATCTCATCACCCATAGCTGCTAGAAAAAGAGGGTACTGAATAGCTCTCCAGAAAGCATAGGTGAGGCCTGGGGTCGGGGTGGGGGGTGGGAAGGGAAACACACATTGGCCCTGGTAATTGAATCTTGGTGTAGAGAGACAGCCGGATGCACTGCAATTGAGTAAAGTGGAAAATGGCATTTCCGTATTGTTAGGAGCCGTCTCTGCCCAAGGCCCTGATCATTTACTCCAAGCACCTGGTGGTCTCACACATCTGACCCCAGCGCCCAGCTGACCCACAGGCCAGCTGGGATCAGCCACGTGGGGCAGGGAAAGAAATTAATTTTCGATCCCCAGGGACTGCAGCTGGTAGCTCAGCAGCCAAGGATGATAAAGACCTGGGGAGAATAGAGCACCATCCCTCCAGGGGAGTTATTGAACTCCCAAACGCCTGCTGGTGGAGAGAGGATGAGGGAGAGAGGGACTGAAATAGTCTTTGCTGACAGTCTCATCACAGATTTAATGGACATTCTCTTGCTGGAGATTTTGTCTCTTGCTGATTTCCGAATATTTAATGTCAAACTCCTGCCCTTCACCTCCAAAGCATCAATCCCTAGAAAGTAGAGATCTGAGTTTCTTTCTTCTTATTTCCTACCTACTGTAGTGAGGCAAGAAATTGCTTTGGCAAAATGACCTTACTCTGATTACGCGAACATATCTTGCGGGTCCCCAAGACTTCCCATCTTCAAAGACCATCCACGGAGCACAACGCTCCCAATTTCTTTCTCAAACCCATGTGAAAAGGAGCAAGCTGTCTACTTCCCCTTGGAGCCCACCTTTTCTAGTAGTTGGTAAATGAACAGCAGTTAAAAACACACAACAGCGCCCAACCAGAAAAAGCCTGGAAAAATCTGTTTCCCAACACAAACTTGATTCCAGCAGAGTCTTTTGTGAGTGTGAAGAAAATATGAATTATGGTTCCTGGCCGTGCAAAGTCCTCACTAAAAAGAAAAAAAAAATAAGAAAGAAAATGCTACATCTGTTTCCATTTCAGTTGCTCACATGTTTAAGTACATCGATGAGGCATCCGTCTAAATTTACCAGGTCCTGAGCAATTAACAATTAAAAAAAAGACTAAAAGATGATAGCAATGTTTGAGAAATGCAAAATGCTAAGATGCGCGTGCTCATGTGTTCATTTGTAACGCGCAGCATTCCTTTGCAATCCTGGCGCTCTGGGAAAACTGGAGCGAGTCCTCTAAAAAGGGACAGGACATCATTAGCACAGTCAGATCCCTGTCTTAGCCTGCAGCAATTACCATCCTTCCAAGCAAGCTGCGAAGCGCTTTCATTACCGGGGGAGTGAGGGGTCGCTCACCTTGAGCTCCCGTCTTGGGCTAAAACAAGCATTTTCCGAACTAAGCATTCCAGTTTCATTTAAGTCTGTAATTGTGTTGATTTCAGTAAGTAGGAAACACGGAGACTTCATGGCTAAGCATTACATTAGTCAATAAGTTTGCTGCTTTTATGAGTCATTAACTCTCATTTTACGCCTTTCCCACACTGTCTGATTTC
>NW_007251042.1:811903-813301 GCF_000164805.1 Carlito syrichta
ATTTATTTAAAGCTTTTGCGTTTTCAAACTTGTTAACAGCTATCAGCTCAAGACCCCAAGAAGTATGTAGGAAGGTACGCTTCTCCCCAGAGAAAGGGTCCCAAAGCTGCTGCTGGCCAGGGTTAGACAGGAACAGGGAGAACCAGGGCTTCCTGCCTAGGGCCTAGTGTACCTCCAATTCCACAACTTGCTTCCCAGTGAATTCCCTTCATGGGAGGAAATCCAGTAAGGCGAGTGATTGTTACTTCCCTTTGGGGATTCCAAATCCTGGACTCCGTTTACACCATTGCCTCCTGGAAGCCCAACACTACTTCTTTGCGCTTAATGAATGTTGACTTGAGTCCCTGAATGGTTCTGCCCAGAAACTTGTCGGGACAAAGGTGCAGAAACATTTACTCCAGGCCTTGGGAGGGATTGGGACCCACAGATGAACAGATTACAGGAGATGCAGCTTGGTTAGGACCATTATGTCAAGTTCTTACTGTTTTCGATCAACTGTCCCCCAACACCAGAATCCAGAGGACAAGAGAATAAAAAAATTCACGTAAGAAAATTATTCATCCGACATAATCAATACAGGCATGCTGCACACAGCATTGCACAGTGGTACCACAGCCTCCTTATAAAACAATCCTAATGAAAGCTTCCAGGTGCAAGATAATTGGACATGGCACCACCCTTGAGGAAATTGACTGTTACAAAGTGGCTTTGAGACTGTTGCCTCCTATAGGTAAGGAAAGCTCTTTTGTGGTGTTCATTTTCACTCCAATTTGCATAGGAGATGCAACCTGATTGGCAACTCTATATTTCTCCGCATCTCCCAGGACCATTCTTCTCACCGCTTGGGCTCACCAAATACATACATTCAATACCTATCTGCTCCTGGGCCACTATCAGGGCCTGGCCCCCACTCCTACACAACCGGCATGCACAATAGTGTTGTAGGGGAAACAATACAACAGGTAGTCTTGCTATAGGGACCAGTCTCAGGAGTTTCCCTGGTGAAAGGAATATAATCAAGCCTTGGTGACAGCCAGGGACACAAAGCACCTCCAAAACTGCCAGTACGAGGCAGAGGAATAAGCAGGGGCTTGGGCAATCAGGAAGCAGAGGAGTTAATGTCTTTTCTCCCAGTCTTCACTCAGGAAATTTGAATTCTTGATCAAGCGATTTGTCAGAATTGTTGTGTATTTACTATAATTACAAAACATCAAATGTGCATTGACGTAATTACCATAAATATGTGTAAAGACATTATAACGTGTAATTATGTCATATAATTCTTTAATAAAGCATGCAGAAGAAAAATTACTCTGCACATGCTCAGTGTATATCTTCTTCTGACTATTTCTACTGAAGGCTTTATTTGCTCCCTCCCTCCCGCCCCCCTTCAGATTA
>NW_007251042.1:813355-814734 GCF_000164805.1 Carlito syrichta
GCACACACACACACCCCAGGGAAAAAAGGCACTTGCAAATTCTGGAAAAGGTGTTATGGTCAGGTACCAACAGCACACCACCAGTCTTGCAGTAAGTGTTCCCATGGCCGATGGGGAAAAATTCTGTGACCTGGGATCAAGCCCTTCTTCTCTGGTTCTGTGTTTTGCCCATCTATAATTGCCTGGGGTGACCTGTGGCCCCCCGTCCCCCAAGGTGTGAATGTGTCAGTACATAGGCCACACAGTTTGATAACACTGAGAGCTCCTGGGAGAGGGAGACTTGGGAGGATGGTCACATCACTCTGAACGCAGGGAACTTTTGTAAACATTTGCTTAAAAAGTAAAACCCCCCAGGTGTACTCAAGCAGAGCCTGGATCGGTCAGGTTGTCACCAAGACTAGAACAGATTTAAAGTCCTTCTGCGGCCGGGCGCAGTGGCTCAGCCTGTAATCCTAGCACTTTGGGAGGGCAAGATGAGATGATTGCCTGAGCCCAGGGTTTGAGACCAGTCTGGGCAACTTGGGGAGATCTCGTCTCTACAATAAATCACAAAAACTAACCGGGTGTGGTGGCGTGCATCTCTAGTTCCAGCCACTTGGAAGGCTGAGGCGGAAGAATCTCCTGAGCCTAGCAGGTCGAGGCTGCTGTGGCCATGAGCGTGCTGCTGCACTCCTGCCTGGCGACAGAGTGAGACTCCAACTCAAAAAAATAAAAAAAATTAAAGTCCTTCCGCTGTCCTCAGAGAGCCTGTTAGATGCAAGGTCTCTGTCGAGATCTTCCTTTCCATATTCCCTCCTTTGACCCTGCAGGGCTTTTGGAAGCTGTGCATCCCTAAGGTCAAGGATTCTGGGGAGAAAATCACTGGAAGTATTATGTTCCTAGAACTTAGAGTTATATCAAATGAGAAAGAATGCTCTGATGAGTGGGGAAGTGCTTCTCAATAATGACATCAAAATAGAAATTGTAAAGCAAAAAGGTTGATGCAGTAGATTGTGCAAAAATATATAATCTCTCTACAGTGAAAAATACCACAATAAAGCAGACAATATCAGTAAAAGCAAACAAAAGGCCAAGAGAATATTTACAACATATATGACAAAGGGGATAATATACTTAATGTTGGAGTCTCACTCTGTCGCCCAGACTGGAGTGCAGTGGCTGCTCCTGGCCACCGCAGCCACGACCTGCTGGGCTCCAGCGATCCTTCCGCCTCAGCCTTCCGAGTAGCCAGAATTACAGGCATGCACTACCACACCTGGCTGATTTTTTTTTTTTGATTTATTGTAGAGATGAGGTCTCGCTGCCCAGGTGGGTCTCGAACCCGCAGGCTCAGGCAATCCACTCACCTCAGCCTCCCAAAGGCGCGGGATTACAGGAAT
>NW_007251042.1:814903-815841 GCF_000164805.1 Carlito syrichta
TGGCACGCTCCCGGCTACCACAGCCTCGACCTGCTGGGCTCAAGTGATCCTTCCGCCTCAGCCTTCCAAGTAGCTGGAACTATAGGCATGCACTATCACGCCCAGCTAGTTTTTTGATTTATTGTAGAGATGAGGTCCTGCCAAGTTGCTCAGGCTGGTCTCGAACCCGTAGGCTCAGGCAGTCCTCTCACCTCGGCCTCCCAAAGTGCTGGGATTATAGGTGTGAGCCACCGCAACTGGCCTTACCCATCAAATTAATAATTATTTTAATAAATTATAGTACACAGTGTTGGTGAAGGATTGATGGTAGAAGAGTAGAAATTGAGTCAGCTTTCTTGGGACCAATATGGCAATGCATATTGAAAACCCTGAAGAGGTACATGCCATTTGACCTATTAATTCCTCTGCTAGGATCTTAAGACATTACAAATTTCTTGAATTTCAATGTTTTCCTGACATTAAATTATTTTAAATAGTGAAGAAAAAAAATTTCCTGAAAACATCCCAACAAAGGGGACGTGATTAAATAAGATACGATAGTCTGAATCCCATAAAATATATTCAGCCATTGAAAATGATAGATGAGTGCTTGATCACATGAATTGATTCACTAGTGTGTGAAAAAAATTAAATTATAAAGCAGTTTGTAAAGTAAGTATTAAAGTATGGAGGGATTCATACCAAGATATTACTACTATTAGTGTGGTGGGAGTCGGGACATTTAATATTTTTCTTCTTCTTCTTCTTCTTCTTTTTTGAGTCGGAGTCTCACTCTGTCGCCCAGGCTAGAGTGTAGTGGCACGCTCATGGCCACCACAGCCTCGACCTGCTGGGCTCAGGTGATCCTTCTGTCTCGAACCCGTGGGCTCAGGCAATCGTCTTACCTTGGCCTCCCAAAGTGCTGGGATTACAGACTTGAGCCACTGCGCCCAGCTTCT
>NW_007251042.1:815861-823863 GCF_000164805.1 Carlito syrichta
CGCCCAGCTTCTTCTTTTCTTTTTTTTGAAAAAAAATCTATGTTGGCCGGGCGTGGTGGCTCATACCTGTAATCCCAGCACTTTGAGAGACCAAGGAGAGGTTGCCTGAGCCCAGGGGTTCGAGACCAGCCTGGACAACTCGGTGAGATTTTTGTCTCTACAATAAATAAAAACATTAGTCCGGTGTGGTGGTACACGCCTATCGTTCCAGTTACTTGGAAGGCTAATGCAGATGGATCGCCTGAGTCCTGTAGGTCGAGGCTACAGTAGCCATGAGCATACCACTGCACTCCAGCCTGGGTGACAGAGTGAACCTTTGACTCAAAAGAAAAAAAAAATCTTGTCATCCAAATTTTGATAGTGACTATTTGGGTTACTTTTAAAAATGGTGTACACACACACACACACACACACACACACATGCTCATTCACATATACATTTTAGCATAATGCCCTGATGAAATCAGAGAGAATCCCCAATTTATAGAAAGAGCCTCCACACCACACGGGACTCACACCACTGACCAAAAGTGATACCCTTCTCTTAGCCTCTTGCTCCTTATCACTTATTTCAGAAACACCCATGGCTGGTGTCAAGTTCTTGAAGGACCACCAGGAGTGGAAATGTAGATGCGCAGTGTATTTTGGCTTCCACTCAGTGAGCAACACTCATAGCAAGTGAATAGCAGAACCAGAACTGGAATCCGAGATGACCGCAAGCTAGGAGCCAGCCTGGTTGGCAGATTCCTTGAACCCTGGACTGATGTGATGAGTCTTTCATCTGAAGTCACAGGAGAACCCTGAACTGGAGGAGCTGATGGAGTTGATTCTAGTGGGATGCAGAGTCCAGAACCAGAAAGGGAGATGGGAAGCGGATTACTAACCTGGAAAGCCAAAAATCAGTATCGAATACTGAAGTATTCCTAAAAATGCTTTTCTCTCTGTTTCACTTTGTACATGTTTAAGGCAATGTATTAAGTCACGGAGCAGCAAGCCATGGAGGTGAACAGGAAGGGATGGATAGGGTGCAAGAGGATTCGTTCAAGTCCAAGAACTATCTGTGAGAACTACCAACAGGATTTGTCCATTGCCTGACTTATAGACCACCCATGGTACATAGGGTGGTGGGCCATTTGGAATGGACCACGGATGGGGCAAAGTCTTTGTTGTTATCCCAACCACCTCCCCCACTGTTTTCTAGAGCATGGGGACCATGTGGTAGAATTCTTGGAGGTGGCCAGGACTGAGGCATTTTGTTCTTGCTGCTATTATAAGGCAGGGTCGTCTCCATGCCCCAGTGAGAAGGGAGAGCTTCAGCTGTAACCACACAGTTGGTCAGAAGAGGATAGTGTAGTTGTTGAGATAGGGAAAGGAGTAGTCCACATTCCTGCATTTCTCCTCATCAAGTTATTTTTTTTAAGGTATCCGAGTTTAACTGTTTTTAGCAATGCAGATTAATTAAGAAAGGAATTAGCCTGGCTTTAATAAATGACCAAACAGGTTCACGCCTATTGTCCATCTCAGAACAAGAGTTTTCTTCTTTTGTTTTCATTTGGGTAATTGCAGCGATAGGGAGCACACAAAATATACCTTCACTGGCAAGTACCTAGCCCGAGCATCCTTGGAGAATGCATAGTATCCTCTATGTATCTCATCCTGTTATTCATATTTCCAAGTATATCATCATCTCTAATCCACCCACTTGCTCAATATCTGTAGAAGGCAAGAAAGGGGTGATTACGCTCATTTTAGAGATGGAAAAACTGAGACCTAGAGAAGATAACTGAAGTCTAAAAGTCTCATGTTAAATAAATAACAGAGTTACACAGAGAGGTCTGTCTTGTGACCATCTGGTTCACAGCTCCATCTAGAAGGCAGCATGGCATGGGTGTTCCCGAACACTTAAAAAAATAAAACACACTGAACTCCAAAATGTCATAGACCAGCTCATTTCTACTTCCCATAAGTAGGCCTTTTGTCTTCAGCTGAGAAAAGCCAGCCAATTAAGCAAACTAAGGCAGCACCTATGTACCAGGGAACCCCATCCTACAGGCCTCAGACTTCCCCATGGAGCCTGTACCCCGGGAGGAAGTCAAAGATGGAAAATCCAAGTCACTTCTGAAGCAGAGCCAGTAATTTGCCAAGTGTCGAGCTTGTAGCACCGAGGTTGCTTACAACTGCTCAGTTGGAAAAAAGTAAGGCTAATCAGGCTGGAATCTCATTAGTTTCCATTAGTGCAGCTGAAGCTTGAACACTCTGGGGGAGCCGTTCAAACTCAAGCCAGCCAAGGATGCACCCAGAGGCCCCCAGGTGCCATGGGACTGCTCAGGTCCAAGTGAGGTAACCCCGGAGGCCTGCTTAGCAGAAAAGGATAGGCTGGGGTAGGACTAGGACGACAACTTAGCACGCTGGCCCACAGAATACCAATGACAACTCTATGGTAGCCGAGGTTGAGGAGAATATTAGAAGACCCACCTCAGTAATACATGAAATCAAAGCCCAAATTTTAAACTCCACGCTGTCTGGCGTGGCATTCAAGGCCCATTTGACCTCCACATGGACTCATCTCCTACTGTGTCCCTCCCTGCACCGTAAGTTTGGGTCCCATTAGTCAACCATCCCTTCCTTGAATGCACCCTACACTCCCATGCCCCTCTACCTGGTCTTACATCTTTTGTTCTTGCAGGGCCCTTCTCCGTCTGTTTTTTTTTTCAGTTGTGCTAGATGACATGTCATATGATCTGTCCTCTTAACCATTTTTAAGTGTACAATTAGTCCAAAGCACATTCACATCGATGTGCAATCATTCTCCAGAACTCTTTTCATCTTGTAAAATGGAAGCATTGTACTCATTAAGCAACCCCCCCCCCTTGCCTTCTCCCCATCCCCTGGAAAGCACTATTCTACTTACTCTCCATGAGTCTGCCTCCTCTGGGTCCCTTATATACATGGAATAGTACCGTATTTGCCTTTTTGTGACTGGCTTATTTCAGTTAATGCAATAATGTCCTCAAAGTTCATCCATGGTGTTAGCAGAAGAGGTTGTGTCAGCGTAGACCTGGGATAACAGCTTGGCACACTGACCTTCAGAGTACCTATAATGGCTCTACAGCAGCCAAGGTTGAGGAGACTAGCAGAAGGTCCACATCAACAAATATATAAAATCAAAGCCTAAATTGTAAACGCTATGCTCCTTTGCATGGCATTCAAGGCCCATTTTGCCTCTATTTGGCCTCATCTCCTACTATGCATGGATCTAATGTCCTTCATTTCTAAGGCTGAATAATCTTCCACTGTGTGGAAGAAACACCACACTTTATTTCTGCACTCCCATCTTGTTTGCCCTCTCAAAATCCGACTCCATCTTCGAAGCCTAAAACGCAGGGTACGTACTTCGTGAGGCTTTCCTAAGACCCAGAGTGATAGCTGGGAATGCACAAAGCTCTTCTGAGCATCTGTTTGGTGCCAGGCACCGACGGTGGGTAGCCACAGTCTCTCCCAAATAATCCATCCAAGCCCAGCTTCCTGAGCACACTGCGAGTGACTCCGGGACAGCCCTGACTGTCCATGTTCATGACACACCAGACTTCCCAGAGGTCTATTTAGTATCTCCACACTGGTTGTCTCACTTGTAAGCTCTTGGCAAGCTGAGGACACATCAGATCTCAGTATCCCTAGTGCCCAGCACAACATATGGAATATAGGACATGCTCAGCAAACAGTTTTTACAGTAGAACTCCATTTGCACCACTTGGAATGCAGGGAGGGCTTCATGACTTCTAAGTGACCAATGAGTTGACACAATGAGCTAGAAATCAGTGCACCTGTTGCCAGATTTGTTACCCAACTCCAGTGCAGGGCCCAAGCATAGATTCCAAGCCCCAAGCAGTGGAATGGGGAACTTTATAGAAGAATTCCACATTGCCTACTGATGACAGCATGTGAGGAGAAGGAAGTAGCGGCTCCATTTGCTGTAATAGTTTTTTGTGGTTTGTTTTTTGAGTTGGAGTCTCACTCTGTTGCCCAGTCTGAAGCACTGTGGCACACTCATGGCCACTCCAACATCAAGCTGCTGGGCTCCGGTGATCCTTCCACCTCAACCTTCCAAGCAGTCAGAACTACAGGCATGCGCTACCACACCCGGCTAGTTTTTGATTTATTGTAGAGACAAGGTCTTGCCAAGTTGCCTGGGCTGGTCTCAAATCCGTGGGCTCTAGCAATCCACTCACCTTGGCCTCCCAAAGTGCTGGGATTACAGGCTGAGCCACCAAGTCTGACCTTGCTATAATAGTTAATAAGAGCTAATAATAATAGCTAAGATGTATCATGCTCTTTCCACATGCCGGGCTTTGCAAGTACTTTCCATAGACTAATTGAATTCTCACAACAAACCTAAAAGAAGGTTTTGATCTAGGATAAATAAATATCTTGTGCCATTCCCACTTCACAAATGATGAGACTGAGGCACAAGGGACAACACCTCACCCTCCCCTGGAAATTAAATCAAACAGCCGGAACACAAACCCAGGGAGGCAAAGTCTTAATCCTATGCTGCTCTGGTGGACTTGCTTTGGCAAGATTTGACATAGATTACATTTAGCAGAACTCATTGGAGAATCTCTGTAAAACATTAAAAGAGGGCTTGACCAGGGGCTCTCTGATGTCAGGGATCTATTTTCTGTTTTGGCTCCTGTTCTGAGTCTTATAGACCATCTGGATTTTGAATTTCCTCAGGTCCAAAGGATGTCAACTTGATTAAAGAGAAATATCAAGAACTAAGAACTTCTCTTGACAGAAAGGTGTGGGGTGGGGGTGGTGGACAGGGGAAAATGAAAAGAAACAGAGAAAATGGTTTCGGTTGCCATTTATAATAACCTAGACTCAATCTTTCACTGGAGTGATAAGATCTTAGGAGCAATTTGTGAGGAGGGTTTGATCGTCATACTGGTTGGTTTCAGGAGGGGCAGGAAGCACTGACAATCACTCTGCTTCCCAATGATTCTGAGTCCTGAATTAATTTCTCCTGAAAGTTTAGCTAAGCATCAAGTGAGTGATGCAGACGTGAAAGTGAAGTACTGATGGAGAAAGGGGACAGGAAAGACACAGGGACTCCAGCTGGACTGAAGGCTTGGGTCAAAGCAGAGCCCAGGGAAAGCTGAGCAGTGATGTTCCAGAGGCCATAGGAGTGGGAAGCCTGGGACCAGACCTCAGTCTTCCCCGATCACACAAGTAACTCAGTCTCCGGGCCTTAGAAAAATTGCGAACTTTGAGTGACTATTTCTCAAGATGTCTTCCCGCAATAACATTCTATGATTCTGTACCCTACTGAGTTCTCTACAAGAGTATCTCATCTTCAGTCAGAAATGGAACTTTTCTCTTTAATAAAGTGTGTTTTCTTGCCCTGGAAGAGTGATCTGGCAATGAAAGGCTCAATGGTTCTCTTCCTAAAAATCCAAGATTTAAAGGAAGAGCTAATAATAATTTTCCTGTTTCTTTTCATTTTCCCCTGTCCACCACCCCCACCCCACACCTTTCTGTCAAGAGAAGTTCTTAGTTCTTGATATTTCTCTTTAATCAAGTGTGGTGGCTCAAGTCTGTAATCCTGGCACTTTGTGAGGCCAAGGTGACAGGATTGCCTGAGCTCAGGGGTTCAAGACCAGCCCGGGGAACTTAAGTTAAAAAAAAAAAAAGCCGGACATGGTAGCACATGCCTGTAGTTCCAGCTACTTGGAAGGCTGAGGCAGAAGAATTGCCTGAGCCCAGCAGATCGACACTGGGGTGGTCATGAGCGTGCCACTGCACTCCAGCCTGGGTGATGGTGTAAGACTTCAACTAAAAGAAAATAAAAAATAAAAAATAAAGGAAGTGACCGAGGGAAGACTTCACAGGATCCCAAAACAGCAACTTGCATAAACTAACTGGGAGAAGGACTGGAATGACAGCCATACCAAATATGGCATAGAGGACTCTGGAGATATTGGAAATAATTAATATTTATGGAGCGCTTACCTTGTACCAGACACTGTTCTAAATGCTTTAACATTAACTCTTTGAAGCTTCACAAGAACTCTAATATATGTCCAATCTATAGGTGGGGAAACTGAGGTTTTAAAAGGCTGAATAAGCCACAACTGCTCTAAGGTCACACAGCGAGTAGGAGTCAAGGAGCCAGGGTGAGAACCTAGACTAGAGCCCACCCTCATGCCCAGTATACTGACCTCTTCCTTTATTGCCACAGCAGATTGGGATTTAATGTTGGAAAGATGACCCGCAGATGCTATTTGCAGTGAAAGGCGGCTGTCCAGCACAACACCGACAGCATGGAGGATGAGCTGAGCAAGGATCCATCTCCCCACATTCCTCCCACCCCAATGGACAAAATTGCCGAATGTGGCTGAGACTCTCCGTTCATCCTAAGGCCATTATCCAAGCCATCTTCTGCACAGTCAGTTCCAACTGGAACACACTTCAAGCGTTCAAAGAATGACACTACAATTTTTTAAGTTGGAAAACAGGGCCCTGAAACTGGTAAGGAGGCTACCAACAGCTTCTGAAGCTGCAGTTGTGACCGTTGCCGGCACTTTCTGATTCACGATGAAGGCCGTGGAGGGAGGGCTAGCTTCCGGGTGACATGTGGCCCAGGCTAGAACGTCAGTGAGGACGAACTGTGGTTAGGGTCCTGCATCCCTGAGCATTTCCCATCACGTTTCATTGCTCTGATCATCATCCAGCGCACATTCAGTCAACAAGCTTGGACAGGTACAGGCAGCGTGCACGGCTGCTAGTTGCCATGGCAGAGACAGAGGATGGGTCCTTGCCCCAACTGAGTACCAGGCATCCTGCACAAAAGGGAAGAGTTCCACCCATGTGGTGACACCTGTTGAAGTCCTAGGAAGATGTCTGCCTTGCCTGCTTGACAAATAGCCAGTCGAAGAAGGAAGAATGTGTCACCCTGGATCTCCAGTCGAATGTTTCTCAAATGGACCCTGTCCTCTGCAGGACATCTCTCCATGACACCTGGTCCAGACTGTCGTTACTCCTTGTCTCCACTGCTGCAAGAGCTTCCTAACCCGTCACGCCCACCCCCCTCCCAGTCACCAAAATGGCCCACTTAAAACTCCAGTCCGACCAGATCCTTCCCCTGCTCTCACTGCGGTCCTCTCCAGCCTTGCCCTAGCACACAGGGCATCTTCCCCTCCGACCACTTCAAATTGCTTTTTTTCCAGGACCCTGTCCTTTTGTTCAAGAAGCACCCCGATGCCCCTGCCTTTTGTCTGATTGACTCCCATTCTCAATCATAGTCTCAAGCTCGGGTGTCACCTCCTCCAGGAAGCCTTGATTATAAATAGGACAAAAACGCACTAACCCTAACCCTCCCTGCATGCCTGCCTGGGTGAGACTTCTGTACCCCTGTATCATCCTCTGCAGAAAGAGTTCTGTGGGGCCACCTATTTGTATTGTAATGACCGGTTTCTAGGCTCACCGGTCCCAGTTGGACTCAGCTCGCTGGGGACAGGGACTGCATGACCTCTGAACTTAACCCGGGACCTGGCACTGACTCAGAAGGAGTCAGAAGGCACTGGAGAAGACAGGACCACCAACATGCCATAGGACAGGCGAGGTTCTGTCCCGGGCTGGGTCCCATCTCCACACCCTAACCCCATGCCTCAGTTTCCACGCGGGGAAGGCGTGGGGGAGGGATGAAGAGGGAGCAACAGGAATCTAAGTAGCTCTGGAGGAAGCAGCTTCCATTCATTAGCATTTGTAAAGGGCTCTGAACGCTGCAGATGGAAACTGCTCGGCGCAGGCAGCTTGTTAGGACTAAAAATAGAGTTGTGTAGCACCTTCTCGGCAGAGAGCTCAGGAGAGGGTGGAAGGGGTGAGAAAATAGGTAGCCAGAGGTGGAAGAAGGTGACCAATTCCTAGCGGGTCGTGCGCACGACAGTAAACTACCCCGGGAGACACAGGGCACCGCCGAGCGCCCGGCCCGTGAACTGACCCC
>NW_007251042.1:824075-824319 GCF_000164805.1 Carlito syrichta
GGGGGTGTTGGGGAGGGGAGGTGTTTTTGCAAAATGACAAAACAACTCCTTGCTCAGGGCAGCCCGGGAAGAGCTGCGGGCGGGCGGGAATCACCCCGCGTCCCCCTGCGGCGTCTCCCGCCGCCCACCCACGGGCGGTGGCACAGGACCCCGGCCTCTCCACCTGATCCCCCCCCCGACCAGGCAGCCGGCGGGGGGGGGTGGCGACGCCTTCCCCCGCCGCGAGGTGGGGCGCGCCGCCACC
>NW_007251042.1:824837-858389 GCF_000164805.1 Carlito syrichta
CGGCTTCAGGCCTGTCGGCATTCGGAGCCCGAGAACAGCCCCAGCGACCAACCAGTAATAACTTCAGCTGACAGAGCAGGGCCATGGCATCGTCTCTCTCACCTCACCGTCGCCCTGACGGATGAAGACACGGGAGTCTCGGAAAACTTGAAATCCGCCCGCCACTTTAGCTAATACTTGTAAGAAGCAAGGCTACGAACGCAACTCTTAAGTCCTGTGATTCAAGAACTTTCATGTGATCCCTAGCGCTGGGCGCTATTCTTCGGGGTTTTTTTTTTCCAGGTACTGAACATTTTGGGGATGCCTGTTAAGAACCGAACGAGATGCTGAGGACAGAGCGATGAACAAGAGACACGCTCTGACTTCAAGGAACTCACAGCCCAGTGAGAAACAGAGAAAACAAAATTATAGATTAAAATATGATGCAAACCACACTGTTCTAAACACGGAAACGGATTCAGTAAGTGCCCAGGTCTCGGTACTGGAGTGGTTCCGCCAGGATTTGAACCCAGACAGTCTGACTCCGGAGGCCACCCACACATAACCACTATACTAAACTGCCTCTTTTTTGCTTAACTATATAGCCTTAAGTGGAAAAAAAAAAAAAAAAGCAAATCACGAAACAGTATGTACAGTATGCTCCCAATTAAAATACATATAAACACACAGAAAAAAAGACCAGAAGAATGTATGTCAAAATGATGGGTGATTTTTGTTTTCTTCCTTTTTTTTTTAATAAGCGCCATATTCTCTGCACTGAACATGAATTTTATAATAAGAAAATGCAATCGATGTTATTAAAGTACAGTCTGAATGCAAAGCTTCTGAAAAGTGGTGATGTGTGAATTTGCCCTAATGAAAGTAGAGGGAGCTAGTTAAGTTGGGATATGGAGAAGGGGACCCCAGGAGGGAGCTCTTTGTACCCCAGGGGTGCCAAGGAATGGCGGGAGAACAGAGGCCAGTGGAAGGAACTGCAAGAAAATCCATGTGGCAGGAATGAAGAGGGAAAGGATGCCGGAGGTGAGGCCTCCATCCCGTTTCTGGAGAAGCCCCTCACATAGAGAATTCCCAACTCCTCATGTCATCCTAAAATCTGCCTCAGGGGAGATGTCCCTTGGGAACCTAAGACAGCCCTCCGGGCTGAGATTCCTAAAGGTTCTTATTGTGTTATAAATCTTTTTCTATCTTTGGAGGAAAAAGCTGTCAATGCATTTGGGTCAGAGGGTGCCAAAGTGCGGGGTGGAGGGCACCGAGGTGGACTGTTACAATGTACATGCTCATTAATCTGGCCCCGCTTCTTAGCTCAGGTTTACTCTCGCTCAGATCCAAGCCTGCAAAGACATGGTAACAATAGCCCCCCGCTTCTTGCTCTGCTCTGCCCCTCTCTCCAAGGTCTCTTTGGCGCGCCAGGTCTAATGTCGGCCTTGGCTTATCAAAACACTAGATTTTCAAGTTGTGAGTGGCAGGTCTTGTCCTCTACACCAGTGCAGCATTCCCAAAGTGCCCTGGTTCTCCTTTCCCTGCTGGGGAACCCGGGACAAAGGCCAGTTCACTGTTCTTCTCCCTCCTGGCTCTAGCCCTCTCAGAAACTCCCCCGACCCCCACCCCCACCCCGAGGGTTGCAACATTCAGTGCACAGAACACAGACTAGCAGCTTCTCCACAGATTCTGAGTTCCAAGCTGGAAATAGAGGGGCCTTTGCTCACGTCATTGCATGAAATTCACCATCTGCCACTTGAACAAGAGAGACTCAGGGATGTTTAATGTGAAAACTCGGCTCTTGCCTGGGCAGCTGATTGGATTTCAGGGTGAGGCCCACAGCTGGCACATGAACACTGGGCTCTGGGTTACCCATATTAGGGCTTTGTACTATATCGGTCTAATAGGTGATGAGCCCTAGACACAGATCTCCTCCTTTTGAACAGATACCTACCTCCATGCATGTACAGACCACAGGCAGCAGGACCCAGCACGGCTGGCAGGGGTCCAGGGCTGATCTGGCTGCTTGACAAGTGGCTGGGGGCAGAGCTAAAGGGACTACCCCAACATCAGGGTGGGTTCCCTCTGTTTTCTCACCTAGTAGGTGAAAGGGAAGGCAGATGGGCTATGAAGAACCATTGTAGCCATCTTTAAAAGTCAGATGTGCCTGTGTTTCTCTTGCTGGAGAAGGGAAAACACCCCCTGGTTTCCTCTTCTCACCATCTCTTTAGTGGTGAGTGGTCAAGGTGTTTTGGGGGTTTTGTCTTGTATCTCATTGTCTCCTTGGCATAAATTTTGATAGCTTGGATTTGTTCACCTGCCTTCAGACGTTAAGGGAGTCTCAAAGGAGCTGCTTACCACTGGGTGTGCCTGTTTATGCTTTGCCCTCTTGTATCCTCTTCACCTCCCTGGTCAGTCCTGGGCTGAGGCAGGGGTGAGAGGAATTGGATTTTATTCTTCCATTTTGTTCCCCTACAGCACTCAGCCCCGTGTCCTTATGCACAAACAGCCCTGAACTCCAACCCCATCTGTCCAACATCTGCCTACCATCTCCAGCAGGACGTAAGCCCGTGCCCCAGCCCTGCCCCCAAAGCCTGCTCTTCCCCATCTCAGCTAATGGTAACTCCATCCTTCCAGTGGTTCAGGTCACAAATCTGGGTATCGTCCAGGATTCTTCTTTCTCTTACCCCTACATCTAATACAGCAGGAAATCCTGGCGGTGCTACCTTCAGATAGATCCAGAATCTGACCGTGTCTCACTGACTTCACCTCCTCCGTCATCTCCTACCTGAATTATTGCAAGGGACTCTCTGCTTTCGCCTGGGCCTCCTGGGTAGCCGTTTTCAATGTGGTAGTCAGGGAAGCAGTGTTCAAATCTAAGTGAGTTGTGTCACTACTCACTGCTCAGATTCCTCCCAGGCTCCCCATTTCTCTTGAGCAAAAGCCACAGATTATACGAGGACTAAAAGACTCCACAGCAGGGGTTCCCAACCCCTGGTACCAGTCTGGGCCTGTTAGGAACTGGGCCACACAACAGGAGATGAGCAGTGGGTGAGCGAGCAAAGCTTCATCTGTAGTTACAGCTGCTCATTGCTCGCCTTACTACCTGAGCTCCACCTTCTATCAGATCGGCGATGGCATTAAGATTCTCATAGGAGCAGGAACCCTGTTGTGAACTGCACACGCGAGGGATCTAGGCTGCACGCTCCTTCTGAGAATGGAATGCCTGATGGTCTGAGGTGGAGCTGAGGCGGTGATGCAAGCACTGTAGAGTG
Organism: Carlito syrichta; assembly: GCF_000164805.1. Taxonomy (NCBI): domain Eukaryota; kingdom Metazoa; phylum Chordata; class Mammalia; order Primates; family Tarsiidae; genus Carlito; species Carlito syrichta. The sequence goes on from NW_007251042.1 coordinate 828,092, forward strand.
GCTGCAAATACAGATTAACATTAGCAGTGAGGTTTGACTACACTGAGGCCATAATAAATCAATTGCTTGCAGATGCATATCAAAACCCTGTCAGTGAGTGGCTAGTGAGTTGATGTACTTCAGTTGTTCAACTGCCTCCGGTGGCAGGCTTGAAGTCAGAACCTGACACTTGGTCTGCCTGTGGCCCGCCCATTATTTTATTTACCACTTCTATCTGGGCCTCTTTTTTTTATGGTGCGTTGTATGATTATTTAATTATATATTACAATGTAATAGAAATAAAGTACACAATAAATGTTGTGTGCTCGAATCATCCTGAAACCATCCCTCCATCCTGGTCCATGGAAAAACTGTCTGCCATGAAACCAGTCCCCGATGGCAAGAAGTTTGGGGACCACTGCCCTAGAGGATCAGATCTGCTTACACACTCCCCCCAAAACCATCCTGCGTCTTTCTCCCCACCTCTACACCACTCCAGCCACACTGGCCTCTGTGCAGTTTCTCAAACACACCAGGCACACTCCGGCCTTGTGGCCTTTGCACTGGCTGGTCCCCCCACCTGATTTCCCTTCCCTCTTGGCTCATCTGTACTTCCTCCTCTTTGTTTAAGTATCCCCATCTCGATGAAGCCCACCCTGCCACCCTACTGAGTTTGCAAATGTCCCTGTGCCAGCACTTCCAGCCTCCTCTGGTGTACTCTCACATTGAATTTTGTTTCAGAATGCTGTGTAATATACTTAGGTATGCTTTTCAGTATATGTCTCTATGTTTGTTGTTATTATTTTCTGTATATGTCTCCTCTACCAGAAAGTGAGCTCATAAGACTTGGGGCTTTGCCTCTTTCATCAATGGAAGCATCTCTGGAACTTAGTGCCCAGCATGGTGTAAATGTTTAAAGAATGAATAAACATGTATGTTCAAAGGGAACAGTGGCAGGCCCACACACTTTCTCCCAGGGCACCACGCCCCTCCACAGCTGTCCTGGATTCTCTGTGAACACACCGGAAGAGGAAACAAAATTAAATGGGGTCAAGAGAATGAGGAGGCAGGCCACAGTTTGGGAGAAAGTATCAGCAAAAGACATACCCGATAAAGGGCTGGTATTCAAAATACACAAAGCACCCTTAAAACGCATCCATAGGAAAATGAACCACCCAATTAAAAAATGGGCAAAAGATCTGAACAGGCACCTCACCTCACCAAAGAAGATTTACAACTAGCAAGTAAGCACATGAAAAGATGCGTGGCATCATATGTCATTAGTGAACTGCAAATTAAAACAACGATGAGACACTAAAACACACCTATTAGAATGGCCAAAATCCTGAACACTGACAACACCAACTGCTGGCAACTATGTAGAGCAACAGGAACTTTCACTTATTGACAGTGAGAACGCAAAATGAGACATCCTCCTTTGGCAGGTTCTCAGAAAACCATAAGATCCAGCAATCACACCCTTTGATATTTACATAAAGGAGTTGAAAACTTAACTCTGATTCTTCCCCCTTTAGAATGTAAGCTTCATGAAGGATAATAGGCATCCCAGAAAATTAACACAAATGGATTGTGAGTGAGAGGAACATGAACTTCACTCCATCCCCTGTAATTTTAAATTCAGCTTGCTTCTCATTCTACATCCATCTCAAGATACATCTTTTCCAGGAAGGCTTCCTTCCTGCACCTGAATGATATCAGACTTTTGCATTAAGTCAGGAAAAATTATGTCTAAGAACTATTGAAAATTATCTACTATATGAAAACTTCTTGAGTCCACAAGCTAAACCAGAAAGATGATGGCCACATCATCCACCCAGATGTTTGAGTCAGAAACCAAAATATCAGATTGACTTCTTTCTTTCCCCCTACAACATTTCATGAGCAAATCCCATCCACTCTACTTTCAAAATAAATCTCTACTCCACCCACCTCCCTCCATCTCTGTTGCCATCACATGAGTCTCAGCAACGCAATCTGTTACCTGCAAGAGTCCCAACTATTTTCTCTGCTTTTGCTCGTTCTCCCACCAAAAAAAGAAAAGAAAAGTAAACTTAATTCCGCACAAAAACCTGCACATAGCTGTTTATTCATAATTGCTACAACTTGGAAGCAACCTAGAGTTCCCTCGGGTCATAAATGGATAAGTTGTGGCACATCCATGCAATGAAATATTATTCAGCACTAAAAAGAAATAAGCTAGCAAGTCATGACAAGACATGGAGGAAACTTAAATGCACATTCCTATATGAAAGAAGCTATAAACTATATGATTCCAACTATGTGACATTCTGTTAAAGGCAAAACTATGGAACAAGTAAAAAAGATCAGGGATTGGGATGAGGGAGAAATGACTAGGTGGAACACAGGGGATTTTTAGGACAGTAAAACTACTCTGTAGTGATGCTACCCAGTGGAGACATGTCATTATACATGTATCCTAACACATGAGATGTTCAATAGCAAGAGTGAACCCTAATATAAACTATGGACTTTGGGCGATCATGATGTGTCAATGTGGGTTCATCGATTGTAACAAAAGAGGTTGATAGTGAGTAGTGGGGAGGGAGCGGATGGGAAGAGGCAGGGAGGTATGTGGGAACTCTCTGTACTTTCTGCTCAATTCTGTTATGAACCTGAAAAAAAAATAAAGTCAAATGGGCCACAGGTCTTTTCAAGCAGCAGATTTGCAGGCTCTGAATGGCTACCTCTCAGCTGTCCAAAGAAGGCTCTGGTCTCTGCCAGAGAAGAGGCTTTGTTCTGGAACAACCCTCATCTCAAGACTCTCAGGATCAAAGATGGCCCCAGATAACAGTGTGAAGGGACCATTCTGGAGAATCCTCTGCAGAAGCCCTAGACTTGCTTCTTTGTTGTTCAACTTGAGAACAAGGGCAGGAAAATAAAGGAAAACTTCCTGTTGCTGTCCCCACCTTCCAATCCCAAAGTCTGGGGTGAAGCAGGATCTTTTAATCACTGAAGCCCTGGGGACAGGGAGTGGGGGGAAATAGAGATGCAGGAACAGCGGGGATGGGTGACCCCAGAAAGCAGAAGTAAGAATCCGGCCTCTGTCTAGAAGCCACGGTCAAACCTCAGGAATTCTGTCCTAAGGACAATTCACATCCAGGCCTGGGCCACATTTTGTCACCCTCATTGCCGGGCACTAAAGGACATTAAAAATACCTCTCTAGAATAATGATAGTCACCATAGATTTAGTGCCTGGTATGGTGCTAAGAGATTTACATATGTCATCTCAATTAGTCCCTACAACATTATTATGACTTAAATACTAGTATGTATGAGATCAAGCTACTTGCCCAAGGCAACACAGCCAGAAAATGGTAGAGTCAGGATTCAAACTTGGGTCTTTTTAACTCAAAAGCTACCATCTACTGCCAGCAGGGTTAAGTCATACATGCACTGCACAAAAGCTCTCAGGCACGGGGGTGACTAAAATTCAGTCCCTGACTCCTTGCCAAGCCATGCCTCCCGGCCTAGGAATGAATCAGACCAGAAGACAGGACTCCTTTTTGTAGTTTGCACAAAGTTTCTCTCTGGGCCTGGCCAGGCCATGTACTCAGTTTCTGTTGGGACTGGGAAAGGGAGAGAAGTCAAGAGGCTTTTGTTAAGTACCTGGGAAAATAAAGAGACGGAAAAGCATTATTTCCATTATTATGAATGAGAGCACTGCCTTCAATGGGTTTCAGTTTTCCTGTCCATTTACTCTGTAGCTACTTTGATCTCCTGGCAAAAACTGCTTCCAGATCCTGATTCTTGACTTCCAAGATCTTTCTACTATATGAGGGAAGATTAGATGCAGAAAGGGGAGAAGTACTATAGGTACAGTTAAATTACAACTTCAACTGAGCTAGTTCTTGCCAACATGGTTCTTCCTGGGAGGGTAAAAAGAGAAAGGGCCAAGGAAATCTTCTTGAAGCTGGCACTGTTACCGGAGAGGCTGTTCCTGGATTGTTCTTCTCAAATCCATTCTAGTCTTAGCTATATTCTTCTTCTTTCTCTTCATTGTCAACCACAGAGGGAAGGATGAGAAGAAGAGATGCCCTAGGTGACATGTTTCCATTTTTCCATTCAAGTTAAGTTCACCAAGATAGCGCATGAAGTAACCCTGTTCAGAGAGCTGCAGATGAAATGTCTTCCACTGTGTAATATCATCATTGTCTGCTTTAGAAATTAATGCCGTTCTGCACATTCTGATATTTATTTAAATTCCTGGGGAGGAGAGAGCTGGCAGCCTGACTGGTGCGTGTGGAATGGGGTGGGGCAGTCCCAGATCTTGACCTTGGTGGGGGTAGGTCAGGGAAGACTTAGAGATTGGCCCAGGATGTGAGCGTCAGGCCACTCCCTGCTCGTCCCCTACCTGCCTGGTTACCACATTAGTCCCTCTCCGGGGACAGCTTAGCTTCCTAAGCAAATGGAGCTGTAAAGCCAAGCCCAGGAAGAATTCCAAGTCTTGATGCCTTAGTCCTGAGTGTTTGAAAGCCCGTCCTGAGGCTGTGACCGTGGAGGCCATCGGAACCCAGATGCCAGGAGCCTCGACTTGAGCAGCTCGGGAGCTGAAGGAATTGCAGTAAGGTCAGCACAGGGGACAGGGAAAGAAGTCAAAAGCCTTTTTAAAAATTTTGCTTAAATTAAAAAAAAAAATCCAATCGCTTTGAGGGATACACATAGTTTCGGTCTGGACTCAAAAGCCCTTTTTTAAGTATCCGGGAAAATGAAGAGGCAAAAAAAAAAAAATGATTATTTCAATTACTATGAAAATGTATTTTATTAGAATATGGGGATTCATCATTGACACTCAAAAGCTCAAAAAGCAATATCCAGCAAGATAATACCCCTGTCTTCATGCAGGGAGAATGAGTTATTAAATCAGAAGATGAATGTTTTACAGTTCAGTTAACTGCATCTGTTAAAAAAGAAATAGTTATAAACTTGCTGTGGGTCCCGGACTCCTCCCCACTAAAGCTCCCTCCTGCCAGCCCCCCCACCCCACCCTCTGTATCTTCAAGGATTTTGACACCCCCTCCCCATTTCACATTTCTATGGCATATGAAAATTCAGGAGTAAGAAAGAAAAAAAATCAGCAAATGAAATGCAAACCAGAGTTTTTTTTTATATTAAAAAAAAAAAACCAGTTGCATATAGTTCAATTGTTGCAAAGTGCAACAATGTAAATGGAGAGTATTCTCATGTATAACAGCTTTTCCTCCGCTCCTGTGGCAGCGCTCTGTTCTGCATGAATAAATATGTATAAAACGTAATGCTGGAAAGAAATAAAATCCGATAACTGAAAGATACTATTTCTTAGATTCCAGGAACAACATGAGGCACCAGCTTTTCTGATTCTTTGGTATTTATGTGAGGAGCCATTGAAATGATAATGCGGAATTTATTATTTTTTTTTCAAGGGCAAGTCATTTCCAGCTGTTCAGCGGGGCTTTAAGAAATGGTGGTTCTGGTGGTCTACCTGCCCGCTGTGTTTTTTGGTGGCATCTGTGGCGGCTTCCCTGTGATCCCCATTCAGGCCACATGTCCACAGCCTCTGCAACTTTTCCCTTCAGCACCTTGGGAGTTGACCTCGTTAATGAAAGAATGAATTTATCCCTTGGAGCTAGCTGAGTGCAGCCTTTTCACCACTGAAACCTACACGTGCCGGGTGAGTAGCAAATTTAACACACTCATAAGCGAGGGCACCCGACATTATATGCAATTCCCCAAGAAGGGAACACCTCCCCTTTCTTCCCCAGTCTCAGAATCATGCAAGACAGCCGGGCTTGGTGGCTCAGCCTGTAATCCCAGCACTTTGGGAGGCCAAGGCGAGTGGATTGCCTGAACCCATGGGTTTGAGACTCATCCAGGCAACTTGGCGAGACCTCATCTCTACAATAAATCAAAAATTAGCCGGGTGTGGTAGCGCGCACCTGTAGTTCCGGCTACTTGGAAGGCTGAGGCGGAAGGATCGCCAGAGCCCAGCAGGTCGAGGCTGCGGCGGCTGTGAGCGTGCCACTGCACTCCAGCATGGGTGACAGAGTAAGACTCCAACTCAAAAAAAAAAAAAAAAAAAGATAGTATGTTAGTAATGATCTTATATGTGAACCAATTTTTTAACAAGAGGAAATTATTAACAAATTTTGGCACTTGTCTGGAACACAAAATACTTGGGACTCCACTCATACGTGGTTTTGACTTAGTCCTCTGTCATCTGGGAAAGCTGAAGCTGGGAATTATCAGGGACCTGGTTGTCTGGTTCCAGCCCCCAAGGCTCTCACAGGCTAGCCCTCACCGACCTTTCCTACTCGTCTTCCTGCCCTTCACCCGTCGCCCTGGCCAGCTATCCCTTCACCCATCGCCCTGGCCAGCTATCCCGCGAAACCTCCCGACATGCTCCACACGCAGCCGGGCCTGCCCGATCTCCTTGTCAGTGCCTTGACTCTTCCCTCTCCCTGCATCGCTCTTTCTGGCCCTCCCAGATTTGATGACAATGTGTGTTTACAGTGCTGGGCTTGTGTAAATAAACAGCACTTGGAGTATGACGTTAGAAGCAAATAAATGAGTTAGAACTTGTTTCTTCCACTGTTTAAACAAAGCCATCTCTCAGGTGGGACATTAGCTTCCTTGGAGCAAAGCCAAATCCTAGCGCGGTTAACAAGAAGACATACGCAAATTTCGAATGGGGTTAAAGGTAGAAAGAAAGACTCCGGGTTTTGATGGGAGATTCTCCCTTAACTGCTGTGTGACCCTGGGCAAGTTATTTAACCTCTCTGGGTCTTGGCCCTTTATCTTTAAAATGGGCATAATAAGAATGCCTCCTGCATTAAGTCCTTGACAGGATCTAAGTGTAAATCACATAGCCTGATGCCTGGAACAGAAAAACACTTCAAACATATTAGCTATTGTAATTATGACTTGGGTTTCAGGGATTTTATTCTGTCCTTATAAACACATCAAGTGGACATCATGTTTTGTTTGGTTTGTTTTCTCCGCTCCAAATTGGGCTCTCCGAATGAGAGAGCTGATACAGTCAGAAGCCAGCTAAGCGGTGACAAAACTCTGATGCCTCTGTGCTGGGTGGGAATCCTTGAACTCAGCCCTTCAGCCTCAGGGATAAGGAGTCTCAGACACTGCAACTGCTTTGGTGGCTCAACGTCCTTTTGTTCACTCTCTCCCTGTCCTTGGTTGTCTAGCTGAGGACAGCTGACTTTGGAATGAAGTCAGATAACTAAGAAGCTACTTTTCTTTATTAGGAATCTAAATCTGAGTGGCCATGTGGAGGTCACTGGAGCCCGCTGGATTGGTGAGTAGATCCTTGGGACTTTCATGCCTTCAAGACACCAGGTTCTTTGCCCTGACTTAAATAGCCCAGCATGGCGGGGTGCAGTGGCTCATGCCTGTAATACCAGCACTTTGGGAGGCCCAGGCAGGAGGATCGCTTGAGCCCAGGAGTTCGAGACCAGCCTCGGCAACATAGCAAGACCTTGTCTCTACAGAAAAAGAAAAGTACCCAGGTCTGACGCACACCTGTAGTCCCAGCTACTCAGGAGGCTGAGGTGGAAGGATCGCCTGAGCCCAGGAGTTTGAGGCTGTGGTGAGCCATGATTGTGTCACTGCACTACAGCCTGGGCAAGAGAGTGAGAATCTGACTCAAAAAATAAAAATACAAAAATATACCAGCACAACCAACTATACATTCCCGGGCAGGGCCAGCCAGAGCCAGGAGGCACTGACGGTGTCCTGCACGGCCAAATGGCAGGGAAATGGGACGGGGAGGAGGAGGGGGTGGAGCCAGGCTCCAGCTGCGGTGCTGAGAAGCCTGGAGGCCTGCAGCTTGTAAACACACGCCACAGGGTGGTGGCAGCAGGGCAGGCTCCTGGGCTGAGCCCTGCCACCAGCACCCCGGGGGCCCACCACCCCGCCTCCCAGTCCTGTTACGAAACCTCCGGGGACAACCACACATGTGGGTAGCCGGGGGCTTTCCTCGAATTGACAACGGTTTCTCGCTGTAGTTCTGCAGAGCATAAGCTGCTTACATAAACACTGCTCAGAGACACCTGCAGTGTGGGACGCAGGGAGTCGAGTTGGAGGAGGGGGGGAGGCAGAGAGCTACAGGGTGGGAGAACGGCTCTCCACCTCACTGCGGAGGGGCCGTCTGTGCATGTAGGCACCACACACACACACACACACACACACACACACACACACACACACACACACACACATTCACACTCACACACCATACAGGGTTCATCCCCTTCTCAGCTGCAGCTGGGAGACAGGAAAGAAGGCAGTACAACGAAATAGTCCTCATTCTTTTTTTCTTTTTTTGAGTCGGGGATCACTCTGTCACCCAGGCTGGAATGCAGTGGCATGATCACAGCTCACCACAGTCTCAACCTCCTGGGTTCAGGTTATCTTTCTGCCTCGGCCTCCTGAGTCGCTGGGACTACTTTTGTTTTATTCTTTTGTGGAGATGAGGTCTTTCTATAGTGCCTGGGCTGGTCTTGAACTCCTGGGCTCAAGTGATGCTCTGGCCTTGGCCTCCCAGAGTGCTGGGATTGCAGGCGTGAGCCACTGTGCCTGGCCAATAATCCTCATTCTTTACTAGACTCAGCCTCTGTCCTCCTACCCACATCCGCCTCCAAACACTACGGAAGGAAGCTCAGTCTGCTGTCTACTACAAGCTGTGTGTTTGCAGGTGAATCCACCCCAGGTACGGGGGGGGGGTGGATGGGGGGAAGGTGGAGAGGGAGGGAGGGGCGGAATCCCTGGAATTTGCGGTAAGAGAATATAGTAGAGAAATGGCATGGTCAGATGGTATCCTGCAGGTCAGATTAGTACGGGTTCTGTTGGAGAGGTGGAGGTCGGTGGAGGTTCAGGGAGTGGGTTCTGAGAGGTGGGAAGACTAGGCATGCTGCAGAAGGCTCCAGTCTCTGGGTCACACTTTCTCACTTTTTTGCTTATCAGTTTACCTGACACAGCTGATTGCTGCCATGGAGGTTGGGAGTCAGTCCATTGCTCATATCTGATTACAAATCACAGACAGGAGAGCAGAGGGCTTTCCTCTGGCCCTGGAGGTCATGAGTTCAGGACCCCTGGCCTCCTGCTTGTGGGCTGCTCACACAGACACTTCACTCCTGACCGGCCTGAAGCAAGTGAGCGGAGAACAGGATCTCCAAACAGGGGCTACTCCCTGGCCTCATCAAAGAGGAGGCTCAGGGCTCAGGGGACAGAGCAGCAAACTGAATGTCTAGGCCAAGCCAGAAGCTGAAGAAAAAAATATCCCTCCTTCCAAAGGATTCTTGCTCTTTAACTGCAGTCATCGTGGTTAGGTTAAGCCACCATGGGCAAGAACCCAGAGGCCAAAAGGGGGCATTCGGAATGACATTGGGCTGTTTTCTTATCACAGAGCAGTAGGTAGGAGTAAGGGTCGAAAATAATGTGTTTTTTTTTCTCCCAGCTCTGTGTGGCTATGGGGCCGGTGGTACATCCTCTGAGTTCCTTGACCTTTTTTGCAGCAGAGAGCGAGGACACACCCTTGTCCATGGGAAATGCTCTACTGCAACGCTGCACTGTCATACTTTTACTCTCTTGGGCCCACTCACAGGGGGTGGCACCCCGGCTAGGCAGGCAAGCAAATATTTCCAGGTAACAGATGAAGAGCCAGACATGGAGATTGAAGTGACTTGTATAAGGCCGCATGATGAGAGCACACACCTCCGAAACAGCAGTCAACATATTTTATCATGATGCGTCTGCTTCTGGACGCCTGTCCCACCAGACTCAAGCAGAGGTAGGGACTGTATCTTAGTCACGCCTGTACTTCCGAGTCCACCACTGGGACTGCCACACGATGGGCACTCAAGAGCACTGTAGACTCATTAGCCAGTTAGTAGCGGAGATGAGATTTAAAGCCAGCGTGGAGAGATGGCTTTAAGAAGCATTAAAAGAGGTAGAAAGAATCTTGAGATCATCCAATTCCAACTTTTCAGTCTACAGAAGAGAAAACGGAGATCCAGAGAGGTTAGGCCACAGCCTCAATCCTGCACAGCTAATTCATGGCAGGGCAGGGACTGCCAACCCAGTCGTCCTCACCATGCTACCCCACACCAGGTGAGAAGGTCAGAGAGCAGGCCCATGGGGGCTTCGCACTGGGGGAGGTGTGATTCCAGGCCTTGGGGCACATACGGGCTTGAAAACAAGACTGCATGATTCAACACACATCTGCAGTCACAATGCAATTATCCCTGAGCATTGATCGATGGGGGTTTTAATTACCAAAATCTCTTTATCCTCCCCCACAGAAGAAAAGAAACAAAAATATTTTCTGTGTTTATATCATGGCAAAATACGATAAAACGTAGACAGTTGCACAGAGGGGTATGTTATGTTTGCGTAAAGGGACCAAACACCGTTTTTGTTTCGTTGCTTGTCTCTGCAGCTGAAAATATTGTTCCTTTTGATGTTTTGAAATGAAAAGCATGTGCCCAAGTTTGGCTGCAAATCGGAATATTTCCACCCAAACTCTGGGCCTGAGCTAGAGGCTGAGGAAGAGAGTATAGCCTGGGACTCAGCCCTGGGCCTGGACCCAGAAGACAGTGGATAATGGGGAGGCGATGACAAAGCCACATGGGCAGGTCGGCCTTTAGGAGACTCAGCTGAGGGGATGGCAGCTCCGAGTGGGACCTGCCTCTATAGTGGACGCCAGGGTGATCTTAGCCACTTCATCTATCCCTGCCATCTACTTCGCAGGGCTTTTGTGAGGGTCAAATGACATGTGAACCTGCTTTCAGAGACTCAAAGGGCTGTATACATGTAAGGCATCATTCCTCCTGCACGAAGAGGCAGGTGGGGGCTGTAGATGACTGCCCTGGAGTCTTAAGAGAAATGTTGCTCCAAAAGGCTCCTAAGGCAGCTACAATCTGCCTCGCACTCGGGTTGACTTCTTTTTCATGGCGGCTGTCGGTGTATGTGCTTTGTTCCTGATGCTAACTAAGGTCTTTCCCAAGCAGGGTCTCCATCCCTTCACTGAACGGGTGCCTGCCACGTGGCAGGTGCATACCGGCTCTGGGGGATAGCTCCAAGTGGCCCATGCCCTCCTTCCCATCCCCTGCTTTTCATGCCCAGGACCCAGGCTCTCCCTGCTTGCCCTTCCCTACTTCTCTGTGAAATGGGAAAACGGAAGAGAACTTCCTCCCATTCCGCAGTTTCAGTTAACCATACAGAGATGGGGTGTGCGTGGCCCAGGGGCTCAGTGAGAGAGGGCACGAGCCCAGTGGGGCACTGGTGGGGGCAACCCCAGCTCAAAGCTAGTGAGTCCCCTGTGCACCAGAAGCTTTTGTAGACCGCAAGATCTTGACATGGCCCTCAAAGAAGGAGACACATAGGACCTGGACCTGCTTGTTCTCACAAGGTCTTCTCTTCATCCTTCCTGCTCTGCTTTGCCTGGGGGTGGAGTGTGGGGACTGACCTCTGAAGGCACACTTCCCAGCCATCTGGATTTAGTCTGGGTTGGGTCATCGAGAGGCACTGGCAGGGGATTCAAGGGCGAGAGGAGGCGGGCGTGGTGGCTCACACCTGTAGTTACAGCACTTTGGGAGGCAGAGGCGAGAGGACTGCCTGAGCCCAGGGATTTGAGACCAACCTGGGCAACTTGGTGAGACTTCGTCTCTATGATAAATCAAAAAATTAGCTAGGCATGGTGGTGCGCTCCTGTAATTACAGCTACTTGGAAGGCTGAGGTGGAAGGATTGTCTGAGCCCCGTAGTTGAGGCTGTGGTAGCCATGAGTGCACCACTGCACTCCAGCCTGGATGTCAGAGTGAGACTCCTACTCAAAAACAAACAAAGAAGCAAAGGACGAGAGGGAGGGAGAAGCCAGGATAGTTTTATACGTTTTCCTCTTGCGGTCCAACAGTGTCTCTGGTCTCTGTCTACCTGGCCCTGTGGGACTCCAGCATCCCTAGGGATGCTCCAGTCCCAACTCTCCCAACCCCACACTGTCCCTTTTGTCCCTCCAGTCTAAAGGGGATAATTGGTCACTTTTGGAATGCCTCTCACCGTCTTTGTTGGCTTCTCAGACTTCCCGTCAGCTACATACGCAACTCCCTTTATGAAATCCCTCGTTTTTAATACAGCCTTTCGGCCTCTGATGAGGACTCATGCCTTCCTGAGTGTTCAGGGTCAGCCAACCTGCAGGCCTGGATGCAGAGAGGCCCAGAACCCATCAGACTCGTGCTTCCTGTCACTACCGTATTTACTCGTTAACTTTTCTTGTGTCTGTCCCTCTCTACCAAGCCAAAAACTTCCTGAGTACAGGGCCTTGGACCATCCTGTTGACAGTTGTGCATCCCCCGGGCCTAGAGCCATGGTGGGCCTCTAATGGACACATAACACTGTTGAGAGAAGAAATCAGTGAAGCCCCTTCAGTTCCAAACATCTTTCTCCCCACAGCAGGATCTTTCCTCTGAGATTCCTTCTAACCCTTCTTGGAATTCATGTCCGTTGCTGCCTGGAACACACTTGAGTCATCCAATCCTATTGGGATGATCCCAACCATGACAGAGGGAGGAAGTTGGGCCCAGTGATTAGGGAAGGGGCTTTCAGGTTAAAGTCCTGGCTCCAGTGCTGACTACCTGTGTAACCATGAGCGAGAGGGACAAGTGACTTAACCTCTCGAGCCCTCAGTTTCTCCAGCTGTAAAATGATGCTGTGAGTGGCTACTCCACCTAGGGTTGTTGTGAGAGTGACACAAGGTAACATGTGTCAAAGTCGGGCCACCCCACAGGAGCTGAATAGCTGTTATTGTGGCCATGATCATCCCTGTGAGGGCGTCAGTTCACAGGACGGATGAACAGGTGCAGATGAGATTGGGAGGCTTCTCCAGTGTGTGACTGTCCCCGGTTTTATGTGAGGACTAGAGGATACGCCCCTGCATCTCATTAGCTTTTCTGCTGTTTCTCTCCATCCTTTCCCCAATTTTTCAGAGAAAAGGAACGTTAGAACTGAGATCCAACCTACATCTCTTCAGGGAAGGAAATGGAGACCTGGAAAAGTGAAGCCGCCTTGCCAAGGCCCACAGTCTGTTGTTGGTGGAACTGGGGGACAAGGGGCTTCTGAATCACACTCTAGGAAAGCCTGCAGTGTCAGCACTGGTGACCCAGCCAGCACTGTTAATGCCCAGACAGCCACAGATGGAGGAGAGCTGGGAGGGTCTACCAGAGATGGGAGGGTCCACCAGTCAAAGGGAGGTAGGAGTCTTCCCCTCCAGCTCTCATAGACCCAGAGGTGGGGTGGTGTGGAGAATATACCATAGCTGTGTGTCACGTGCACATGGTAATGCTACCACACCCTACTTTGATCCAGGGTTTGAGCCAAAGGACAGAAGGAGGCTCAAGCTGGCAGAAAAGGGGATATGGCTATAGAAAAGAGGGCAGCTGCAATTGTGGGACTGTCAAGGTTTGTCTTTTTATGTATTATTATTATTATTGCTATTATTATGAGTTGGAGTATCACTCTGTTGCCCAGGCTTGAATGCAGTGGTATGATCACAGCTACCACAGCCTTAACCTGCTGGGCTCAGGCAATCCTCTCACATCAGCCTTCCAAGTAGCTGGAAGCACAGGTGAATGCCACCACACCCGACTGATCTTTCGATATATTGCAGAGACGAGGTCTCAACAAGTTGCCCAGGCTGGTCTTGAACCCCTGGGCTCAGGCAATCCTCTTGCCTGCACCTCCCAAAGTGCTGGGATTACAGGCGTAAGCCACTGTGCCCGGCTACCCTGTATTATTGGCATTTTGATATCTTAGGGCATCACCGATCCTGAAGGGACTGCCCCTCCCAGGGCTGGCTAATTCCTAGAGATGGGAATCTCCCCTGTAGGCACATCTTTCAGATGAAAACCAACCAGAGTTCTCGTCCAGAGTCCTCGCCCCCAACTGCCTTCTCTTAGATTTTCACACTTTAGGCCACTGTCCACCTGCCCTCACCACCCCAGGCGGGGTACCAGACAACTAGGGACAGTCCCTATGCCTCAGAGTCCACTGAAATGATCCACACTAGCCAACCTTAGCCCTTCTCACTCTGCCTTACCTGTTCCTTCCCACAGAAACCATGATAGAGACTTCTGTCCATGTTTCTTTCTCACTCCCTCTGTCTCCTGACCTACCTTCGTACTTCTCCATGTGACTATGCACTGAACCTTCTGTTTCTGGGAATCTGTGAGTATAACACCTCCTTCCTTCATGACAATCATTTGTCTGCATGTCTCACCACAGCTGATTAAGACAAATCCCAGGTACCCAAAAAACAATAAGGGTATCTGTACACAGCAGGGGTTGTGACGCTTGTTTCAAAGAGGTTTAGGAGTTCAGGACCTGGAAAGACCCTTATTACAATATCCTAAATTATATCCTCAATCCAAACCCTTTCTGATGTAGGGATATCCCCAAAGGACCAGCAGGGAGTCTCGTCACTCTCTCACACTAAGATCTTCCTGAATAGTGTTTGTGATATCACCCCTGCTTTGTCCCACCCTGAATACACCCCGATTACTCACCAATAGTGGCCACTCAAAAACAGACACCAGTGACCTCCCAGTGCCCCAAGGGGCTCCAACCAGATCTTAAACTTCTACCCCTGCATCCCTCTCCAGGGAAGATTGTAGCAGCACACACAAAAAAAAGTTGAACTGAAGATAGCACAAAATTAGTTCCTTCGACAGACAAATTTGCTTCTGAAACACTCTGCCAACCTGCTAATGAGTCGTCTTGAACCTTGCGTGGTGTTACCTCTAATTTTGCAGCCTGCTAGGATTTGAGTTCTCTGGACAGCCTCACATTTGCTTTGGAATTATAGGCTGAATCGCTGCTCACTCCTATTATTGTGCTGTCAATCTTGGATTAGCACATTAGAATATGGTACACTGACTGCATCTGTTCCGTGTATCACGGGGCCTCATTGTCATTTGTTGAATCATTTTGTCTTATATGATCGTTAAGCAATTATTTCATCTCAGGAGGCTTAAACTTTGATTATCGTATACTATTTACAGAGGATACAAAGACGGGGGGACAACTCCACCATCCGCTGATTTCACCAACTCTCGGCTCGCAAATATTTATGTTGGAGTAAAAAGACTTCCAACACCTGGACATGTGTCCTCGCCTCTGAGACGGGAGACGGGGCGAGGGGTGACACCTCTTGATTTAAGGGCCGAAGAGCTTGCAATTCTGGAGGCAGAGTGAAGAGCCATGTAGAAAATATCTCTCTGCCTGCCATCCCCAGCAGGTCCTTTCGCTCCCGTCCTGCAGAGAGGGCTCCTATACAGATCTCCGACACAGGGGCCTCTTTAAAATGAAGACGAGATGCACCTGGCCCTACCGGCTAGTTAGAAGCAGTTATGAAGTTTGAAGAGCTGTTATCAGAGATTCGTAGCCCAAATCTCTGAGATAGACTCTCCTAATTAATAAGACAAGGAAGACTAGAAAGTCGCTAAAACTACCTGGCAGGGCTTGGAGCCCGCTGTCACCACACGATGATAGCATTGCCTTCTCTGCCGAGCCTATTATAAAGTCAGGACGTGCGTTCTCTCCCAGTAGGATGGCGGGACACAGTGGCTATTAGGTGAAAACAAGTGCAGATCGTCGCTTGAGGCTCCGGGAGGACAGTTAATCAGGGAAGAGAGGGTTGACGGGACTCACTCAGGACATGACTGTTGAGAATACTAGGAGCGGGAAGGGAGGAAGTCCTCTTCCAAGGATCAGCCTCCATCCCCTTGACTTGGGCTTCCTTCCAAGCTCAGGGTGCTTTCTGACTTCCTTTTTTTCTCCCCTGAGCATTTTCCTGCTCATCTCCAGCCCTCACTCGACAAGTTCAATTCTACTCCATCTCCATCTCCTCCCAATGTCCCCTCCTTATTTGGGTGCATCCTTCTATGCGAATTTTTGTCCCCACATACTGGCTCATCCTGTTCTTTCTGCCCTGCCTGGAAAGATTTTCTCTCTGCTCATTCAAGTCTACCCATCATCCTTCAAGGCGTGGCCAGGCTCACCTCTTCCAGAAGGACCCACCCTACTGTTGGATATTTATCAGTTTACATTGAACACAGTGTTCACTGCTCTCTCCCCAAACGAAGTGTATATTTGTTGGAAGTAAGAAGAGAATATGCTTTGGGAGGCTGAGGTGAGTGGATTGCCTGAGCCCGCGGGTTCGAGACCTGCCTGGGCAACTTAGCGAGACCTCATCTCTACAATAAATCAAAAATGAGCCGGGCGTGGTAGCGCGCACCTGTAGTTCCAGCTACTTGGAAGGCTGAGGCGGAAGGATTGCCGGAGCCCAGCAGGTTGAGGCTGCGGTGGCCGGGAGCGGCCACTGCACTCCAGTCTGGGTGACAGTTGAGACTCCAACTCAAAAAAAAAAAAAAGAAGAGAATATGATGTCTCTTTACACACAGCAGTGCATTCAGCAATGCAAGTGAAGATTATGATCATACTAAAAACGATATGACCTGGCCCAGGAGATGTACACCATCTCTGCTTGATGCTGGTTGGTAAAGAGAGCTCTTATTTACTGGGAGCTTATGAGTGCTGAGGACTTTACATGAACCATCTCATCTAATCTTTCCAGCGATCCTGTGAGGTGCTTTCTCTTATTCCCCCCTTTTACAGATGAGGAAACTGAGGCTTAGGCATTTAGGCAATTTGCTCAGCGTCACATGGATAGTACAGGGCTGAACCAGAATTCAAGTTCAAGTGCTGGTCTGACTGACTCCAGCAGCCAGATTCCTTTTCCTCCACAACCAAGCACAAGAGGCAGGTCCCACTATGCGTGCTGGGTCAGGTCACGCCTGCTGCTGGTCCTGGTTCACTTCATCTCCCCAGCACCCAGCACATGACACCGCAGTGAGCCCTCCAGAGTCTGAGAGGAAGCTGACACTCACCCTCTCACCGAAGGAAAAGAGCTTTGTTCTCCAGTTTCAGGGTAAAAAAGACTCAAGATGCCCAGCCTAGAAGGACACAGAAGGACATTCTATACACACTGTCTCCACTTCTTGGCTTCTGCAGCACCGTTGCTATCAAAGCTGCTCCAGCAAGTCTCGTCAGCGATTTTCTGAATGAAGTCAGGACTCACACGTCCGATGAGCTTTTCTCATTGGTATTCACCCGGGATCTTCTTGGGAAGCCGGCCCTGCATTCCAGACGCCCCGTCTGTATGCAAGAGTGTGGGAACACCAGAGATTGGGAATCGCCTTTGTTTGTAGCAATAAAGCAGATAGAGTGGTTTATAAACCGCTCAAAGAATCGGCCCATTGCTTCCTAGTCACAGACCGCCTGAGGAGCTGACTTATCCATACCTTCCCAGGAGACAGGCTTGCTTCTCTTCTGTGACTAACATGGGATTACAGGTAAAGGAGGGAAGGGAGTTGTATTCATTCATTCACTCCCTTGCTTGCTCATCAGTCATTTCTTCAACAATGAAACCCTTTCTAGACAAAGACTGACTCTCTGCTCCAGGTTAACTATCTGTTGGGTGCTAGGACTGTCAAGTGAGTAAGTGCTTCTTCCCACAGGTGCTCAGGGTCTATTTCTGCACTTTACAGACAGACAAGATAGAAGTGATCGGAATCTGGCACCGACTGTGGGATTCTCACCTGGCACATTTCTGGAAGAGGCAAAAGGCAACTCCTCAAGCCAGGTCAGTCATCAAGAGGAAATTCAATGCAGCTCATAGCTGTTCGCATCTGGCCCTCAGTTTATCAGCAGGCTCTATCACCCTGGCTGTCATTAGTGACTGTGGGACCTTGAGCACTTCCTGAATTCCCCAAATCTAGATTTCTCATCTTTAAAATGCAACTGGAAACAATGCCTATCTCATGGAGTAGTAAGGGCTAAGAGGGATCATGTGTATAAAGCATTTGGCACATGTGACGTCAAGGTCAAGGCCAAGACGCAGGGGCAGGGAGAGGTGTGACTTCTTTCTATTTGGATTCATACAGGGTCCTGCCACCTGGCAGTCTTTCGGGGTGAGGCTCCAGTCCCCAAACAGTCTGTCTACTCCAGAACAAACCTGGTGGGGACAGTGGCCACTCTGGTATGCCTGGCCTAGTTGTCCAAACCCCCACTCCTCACCTGGCAGCAACAGGTACAGTGACAAGGGTCTGAAGGCAGCCCGCCTACCTGAGAGCCTAGCATTGGGGGCGTTGTCCAGAGGGTGAGGGACTCTTTCAGGCAGGGACAGAGGTCGGTGGTGGAGGGTGTGGTTAGCAGCACTGTCCCTTGCAGCAGGAGTCTTGTGGGAGAGGTCAGAGGGGCTGGAGGAGGCACAGGGATCACCCCGGGGTAGGTTGCTGCTTAAGTCAGAGTAAAGATGCAGAGGGCGGGAGAAGGACTGAGGGGGAGTTATTGGTCTCATTATGACTAATCTCTTTTTTTTTTTTTTGAGTTAAAGTCTCACTCTGTCACCCAGGTTGGAATGCACTGGCATGCTCATGGCCACCACAACCCTGACCTGCTGGGTTCAGGCGATCCTTCTGCCTCAACCTTCCAAGTAGCTGGAACTACAGGTGCATGCCACCATGCCTGGCTAATTGTTTTTATTATTTACTGTAGATTTGAGTTCTCACCAAGTTCTTCAGACTGGTCTTGAACCCCTGGACTCAGGCAATTCTCTCGCCTTGGCCTCCCAAAGTACTGGGATTACAGGCTTGAGTCACTGCACCCGGCGACGCATCTCTAATTTTTTTTTTTTTTTGAGTTGGAGTCTCACTCTGTCACCTAGGCTAGAGTGCAGTGGCACGCTGATGGCCACCGCAGCCTCAGCCTGCTGGGCTCAGACGATCCTTCTGCCTCAGCCTTCCAAGTAGCTAACAACAGGCACAGAGGAGTGTTACCACACCTGGCTTGTTTTTTTAAAATGTATTATAGAGATGAGGTCTCACCAAGGTGTTTAGGCTGGTCTCGAACCCCTGGACTCAGGCAATCCTCTTGCCTCGTCCTCTCAAAGTGCTGGGTTTTCAGACTTGAGCCACTGTGCCTGGCTGACTCATCTCTTATTATTTTACTCTTTTGTGACTTATATTCTTTATTTTAATCCTCCCAAGTTGCTGGACTCTGCAGAAACTCCTAGTGTATTTTTATAATATTTACCAAGTGAAGTTTTATTATGTTCCCTAGCATTTTATATTTTATGCTCTTTAAAAAAAAGCTCTCTGAAATGTCTCTGGAGAATACACACACACACACACACACACACACACACACACACACACACACACACACACACACGGAGCAGTAGCTGCTTGGGAGGTAGAAAGCTGAGTGGGAGGGAGACAAGCTTTCCACGATGACCCTTTCTTATACTCCTGCTAACTCAAAAACATTTAATAACAACAGTGACAACAATAAAATGGAGCTAGTACTCTGGGTCTAATTGTGTTCCACTTATTTCTGGTTAATTGTGGCCTGCAGAGGACTCCCCACATCTTCCTTAGGACTTGAGCTCTTTGGGTGCTGAACTGGCCTGGGGTTTTCAACTGTCCCGCCCACTTCTAAAAGGATGGACCATGGGAGAACCCACAGTCATGGCCTCTACTCAGAGGGGGTGGCTTGTAAGTGAGGTGGCCTTGGGTCGGCATGCCCGCCTCCAACCAGGGCCCCGGAGCCCTTTGCAGCTGGGCCACACCAGCTTGCTCAGGGGACTGGCACTGAGTCCCCAGGTTCCCAACCAGTATCCCACACGTCACTGTGAATCAATCTTCCTAAACCATTTCCTTCATGCTATTTCATGCCCAGGACTCCATGATACCTCCCTTCTGACCCCCATGGAATCTCAGCTCCCTGCCAGGTGTCAGAGGCCTCTGCCACCAGGTCCTCGTGCCCAGCTGACTTGTTGCTCCTTTCTGTCTGGCACACAGCCAGGCCTCCTCTGCACCACATCAGGAAGCACTGGGCTCAGGATTCTGTCGCCTGATTCCCCCTGCTGGGAGTTCTCATCTGTCCCTTTTCCTGGCTAACCTTGGGCTAACCCCACCCACGTGTTCAAGCCTCCGGGCCTCTGCAAAACTACCCGGCATCCCACGTGCTTCTGTCACTATACAGTTTAACCGCTGAGAAGTTCCTCCTGCAGTTTTTTCAAAAGTATGTTTGTTTTGTCTTCCCAACTGGATCCCGAAGCTCTGGGACAGCCTGGTTCACACATTAGCCTCCCTGCATCCCCACAGCCAGGGCTTGCTTTCAGGCACATCTTCAAACCTCGAAACGGCTTGATTTGATTTGCCGTCAGAAGACTTGGGTTTCACCTTCTCGAGCCTGAGCTTGCACAGCTATAACATGGGGATAAGCATTCCTACCATACAAGATGTATTTGAAATCAGGGTTCAGAAGAGAGAAGCACCGTTTTAGAGCAGGGAAGAAGAAAGGAGAGTTTATGGGAGGGAGAGACAGCAGGAGGCAGAGCCTGGGCCATCTGAACCCACAAGGCCCCCTCAAAATCCAGAACAAAGACGGGACTGAGAACAGAAAGGTGGGCTCTAGGGAGGGACCCCAGTCTCCATCAGGAGAAGATGCTTCTCCGTTCTGCTCTAAGGCTCTGGGGAGCTCAGGGTTTAGGGAGATGGTAAGTGGGAGAGAAAATTAAAGGCAGGAGAAGTCTAAGGAAGTCGTCAAAGCACAGCCAGGCAAACAGAACCCTGAAAAAAAAGGAGGTAAAAGGTAATGCCGTAAATTACAGCTTAAAAGCCTCGTTTTGGGCAAATTGCTTTTTAACAAGCAGACAAGCTCTATCAATAGCATCTACCGTATGTTTTTATAAAGTGCAGAAATATGTTTTTAAAAGACCAGTAAATAAAGTTCCTATCGATTTGAACTCAAGTGTAATCTGTTTTTCTGTCTGCCACCAACACTGGTAATAAAGCAGAATCATGTAATACGGTATTTCAGCTAATGTGACTATACATCACTGCAGGGACGCCCTGCGCGGTGGCGATCTATCATTTTCTATTGGTATTGCTTAGCTGCAGAATTTATAAACTTGCTCCAAATTGATGCAATGTTCAATTTTCTTTTTCAATTTATTTTTGGTTGAGCCAAGCAATATTGAGGTCTCTGAGCAAGCCACTGAGCACCACCAGATGTTACCTGGAAGACCTCAAGCTCCTTGACAGGAGTGAGGAGAACGCAAGCTGGGACTCACCACCCTCGACGGGCAGACGGATGGAAAGTTCTGGAAGGAGGTGAATGATGGAGAAGAAGCAGTGGCTTCCCGCTTCGGGGACCCAGCAACAGTTGTGGGGCATCCAGGCCGAAGGGTGAAGGGGAAGAGGACATCCAAGCAAGAAACTGCAGCAACGAACACCCGAGCGTCTGGAAATTTTGCTCAGATGCAAATGCTGTTGGAGTAGGCCTCGATGGGGCCTGGGCCTGTGCACTTCCAACAAGTGGCCAGGGGATGACAGTGCTGCTAGGCCACCGGCCATGCTCTGGGTAGCAGTTCTCTAGAATTTCTAATTAGAAAATTATTGTCTTAAGCATCCTCAGGTCCTAGACTTACAAATCTCAGAGCTGGAAAGGCCCCAGGAAGAAATCTGGCACATCCTCCAACCTTCACAGGGGGGAGGTATTGTTAGCTCTATCTTTCAAATTCCGTGTTTCCCGCCCCTGTGCTCCGGTAGAAATGTTGGGCACACCTCTGTAGTTCTTATTCGTCACATCACACTGTGTTGTCCACCGGACAGAGAGTGTCTAGAGCTCACTTGTGTTCAGAGACTGCCTGATAGGTGGCAGTTAGCGGTGCAGTGGCATAGACAGTGTTTAGAATTAGACAACATGGGTTTGAGTCCTGACCCCACCACTTACTAGCAAGTATGCTTGGCCTTAGGCAAGTTTCTTTACCTCCCTGACCTCAGCTTCCTCACTAGTAACTTAGGAATACTTTTCTTTCCTCAACATCTACTCATCTTCTTATATAGGATAACATGTACAGTATAATGACCTGGAATCCCAGCACTTTGGGAGGCCAAGGCAAGAGGATTGCCTGAGCCCGGGGCTTCAATACCAGCCTGGGAAACTTGGTGAGACCTCATCTTTACAATAAATCACAAAAACTAGCCGGGTATGGTGGTGTGCATCTGTAGTTCCAGCTACTTGGAAGGCTGAGGTGGAAGGATTGCCTACGCCCCGCAGCTAGTAGAGGCTGTGGTGGCTGTGAGCATGCCACTGCACTCCAGCCTGAGTGACAAGAATAAGACTCCAACTCAAAAAAAAACATGTTCACTAAGAGTCAGCTGCCTGGTATATTTATTCAGTCTGCACTTGCCAAATGTATGAGTCTATGTGTAGCCAAGACAAAGAAAGTATAAGTGACTGACACCAGCTAGGTCATACATAGGGAGAAACCAGGGCAGAAGGCAGGGTGGGAGTGATGTAGCTGGTGCTTCCCGCTTCCTGTCCCACCTCACCTGCTTTCTCCCACATCCTTACCTTCCTCCTATGAAATCTGAGTGATGGATGTATGAAATGCTCACTTCAGCCTCTTGGGTCCGTGCGATTCATCCCACCTACAGGGTGAAGTTGTTTGGGGAATGAGGAGTTCGGGTGTGGGAATGACAATATGGTTAGGCATGTATTGTCTCTAGTACACCAGGGGACGTTCCTGATGTAGAAGTCGGGGTCATGTGGGCAAATGTTCAAGTTATTTAGTGAGCGGTCTCAAGAGATAGCTAAGGCCTTCAGTGAAGTTCACTCGAGAGGGACTGCCTCAGAGAAGCTGGGACTGTCACTAGGTCTTCTGACCATTCCCCACCATCTTTCCAACATAGACAAAGTCTCGTTCATATCTTAGGAAGCCAAGGCAGGAGAAAGTAGACAGACTAAGAATTATAATAGTTAAACCAAATGGTGAGAAATAAAACTTTTTTTTTTTTTTTTTTGAGTTGGATTCTCACTCTGTCGCCCAGACTGGAGAGTAGTGGCGCTCCCGGCCACCGCAGCCTCGACCTGCTGGGCTCCGGTGATCCTTCCGCCTCAGCCCTCTGAGTAGCCGGAATTACAGGCATGTGCTACCACGCCCGGCTGATTTTTTGATTTACTGTAGAGATGAGGTCTCGCTGCCCAGGCAGGTCTCGAACCCGCGGGCTCAGGCAATCCACTCACCTCAGCCTCCCAAAGACGCGGGATTACAGGCTGAGCCACCGAGCCCGGCTGAGAAATAAAACTTTAATAGCCTATTTAATGCTTAAATATCTGAAATAAGTTTCTAAGTAACATCTTTTCTGAATTATTATTATTATTATTTTAACTGTGGAATGCTTCATGAATTTGCGTGTCATCCTTACGCAGGGGCCATGCTAATCTGTATCACTCCAATTTTAGTATATGTGCTGTTGAAGTGAGCACATCTGAATTATTTTAAGATGGTATGTATCAGTTTTTCTTAAATTGTGGTGTAATATACATAACAAAATCTACCATCTTGACCATTTTAAGTGTGCAATTCAGTGTGAAGCGCATTTACGTTGTTGTGTAACTACCACCAACATCCGTCTCCATAACTCTTTTCATCCTGCAAAACGAAAACTCCATCCCTATTAAACTCCTTATTCTCTCAGTCCCCGCCTCTGTTCACCACCATCCTACACTTCGTCTCTATAAATTTGACCATTCTAGTACTTCCGTGCAGTATTTGTCTTTTTGTGATTGGCTTATTTCACTTAGCATGAAGTCCTCAAAATTCATCCATGTTGTGTAGTATGTGTCAGAATTTTCTTCCTTTTTGAAGATGAGTTGTACTCCATTATATTCATATACCACATTTTGTTTACCCATTTATTCACTGGACTCCTGGGTCACTTCTACCTTTTGGTTATTGTGAGTAATGCAAATATCTCTTCAAGACCCTGCTTCCGATTCTTTTGGGTACACACCCAGAAGTGGAATTGCTGAATCATATAGTAATTTCATTTTTAACTTTTTGAAGAACTGTCATACTGTTGTCCATAAGGGCTGCACCATTTTACGTTCTCACCCACAGTGCACAAGGGTTCTAATTATTCTACATCCTCACCAATACTTATTATTTTCTGTTTATTAATTTATTTTCTAATAGCTATCCTAATGAATATGAAGTAGTATTGCGCTATGGTTTTGATGTGCATTTCCCTAAAGATTAGTGATGCTGAACATTTACATTTCTCATGTGTGTATTGGCCATTTGGATACTTTCTTTAGAGAAATATCTATTCGGGTCCTTTCTCCATTTTTAAAGTTGGGCTGTTTTATTCTCATTGTTGGAGGACTTCATGATGTATGCTAGATATTAAGCCCTTATTAGATATATGGTTTGCAAATATTTTTCCTATTCCATAGGTTCTGTTGATTGTTTTCTTTGATGCATAGAAGTTTTCAATTTTGATGTAATCCAATTGATCTATTTTTTTTATTGCCTGTGCTTTTGGTGTTATTTCCAAGAAATAATTGCCAAATTAAATGCCGTAAAGGTTTTTCTCTAGGTTTTCTTCTAAGAGTTTTATAATTTTAGCGTTTACAGTTAGGTCTGTGGTCCATTTTGAGTTAATTTTTGCATATGGTTTCAGAGAAGGGCCATATGTTATGTTTTAATGTAAATTTTTTCATATTACCTTTACTATCATTATAACTATAGCAACAAAATAGCAATCTAAAATTACAAAATTCAGAAGGTAACATATTTGCCAAAGAGTGGCAGGAACATGAACAAAAATAAAATGGGTACATATAAATATATCTACACTTCCTGGATTAAACTTCTGAAGTTTTGTATGTTTTTTTTTTTCCTCCCTCCATTCAGGCAGGTTTTGTTTGTTTTTATTGTGACTCACAAATGTGTTACCTTGAACAAGTTATTTATCTCTCTGAGCCTCAGTTCTGATAAGCAAACTAGAGATGATAAGGTCATAGCCTCCTAGGACTGTGATAATTAAATGAGATTCAGTGTAGAGGATATACTCAAGAAATGTTACTTTCCTTCTCTCTGTGCTGTTCTGCTCCATGCCTTCACTTTGAACCTTCTACTCTTTCCTCTTCTTGACAGTATCAAGGAAACATCAAGTGGCTTAAAGGGTTGTGTCTTCTAAGAAGACTTCCCTGACTCAAGCTACTCACTCTGGTCTTCCCTTCTTTTGCACGGCCTTGGTACATAAAGGTGACCTTTCAGTTTCCCCTAAATCAGAGTAAGCAAAACCAGGATAGGAAGACTCTGTACTGCTTCTAACATTAATATTGATAAGCAATGGATAATGAAATTAGAGATTATAAATTGGCAGATAGCATGGCCCAATGGGTTAAGTGAAGTCTGAGGAGCCCAGAAGATGCCAAGCTAACTGATGGTTTAAGTGGCAATTTAATTTGGAATTAGAACAAATTCAAATTTCTTGGGCTCCAGTTTTTATAGCTTGGAAATGGGCATAATAATACATTGCAACATTCATGAAATTATAGTTTTGAAAACCACTGAGACAATTGGCTTTGCGAAGGCTAAATTTTTTTTTTTGTAATTTGAAAGAGGGATCACATCAAGGATACCTAATTTCTTAAAATCTCAGATCTCTAAAGAGAGTATAGAAGGGAAAATATACAGAATCTAGAAAATACTTTGTAGAAGTAAATTTGAAAATAATCTGGGGACTTTGTAGATTCCCCCAAAAACTCTCCAGAATCTCAGGACCATTGATAGACCCCAGGATAAGGGCTATGTTCTGTACAACTGAGCATAGCAGCAATAAAATACCTGCCGTGTGTTATTTCCTTTTCTTTTATTCAAATCCCTAGTCACTAAAATTTGGTATGGGTGTCAGGTCACTAACTCCCAACGTCACTGCTCAGAGGCCAGACTAGGATATTATCAATAAAACTGTCACACTAATGCCTTCTGCTGAAGGACATGACTGTACACAGTGGCTTCTGCTTTTGCTATTACCAGCTGAGAACTTGGGGACCTCCCCACGATAAAGGTCAGGAGCCCAAGACCCTCCTTCATTTCCAGGACACTTCCTCATGGTCATCGAGAGTCTCACTCTCTTCAGCCCAGAGATTTCCTCATCACCACATGAGGTGTATCAGTTTATACATTCCACACAAGGAACTGTCAACAGGACACAAAGTAAAAAAAGGAATCTAGATCTGTTTAGACAGATCATGGCTCTGTGTATTTCCATCCAATTTCCCGCTGCGTTCATCCCATCCCTGACTCACCTTTCCTATGAGGTAATCACGGCGACTGTCACTGGACTTCCTGTGCCGTCTCCTGCAAGTGTACCATCCTGAACCGCAGAGGCAGGAAGTGAAAAACTACATTTCCCAGACTCCCTTTCAGTGAAGGTTCTGGATGCAAATTAAATTTCACCAATGGGATACACTCGTACAAACAAAGCAAGGCAGAAGTCATCTCCTACAACCTGGGCTGGTGCGGTTGTAGAGGGTTTTGGGTTTCTCTGTAGCAGCATTCTAGTGTTGGCATCCGCTTCCTAGGTATTGGGAGAGATATGCAGCAGCAGAGACATCCAAGTTCAGTGTTCTCATGTCTGGTCTCTGACTTTACGGCAGCTAAGAGGCACTTGAGGCAGAGGTGGTGGCAGCTTCCTGATCCCTGAATTGTAGTGACTGTGAGCTTCTGAAGTTGGTAGCAACTTTCCGATTCCCCAGTTTCCTCACTGGAGCAGAAAACTCAGCTCCTCTGGCAGGCCAGTTTGGTGGTTTTATTCCTAGTGGAGTTATTCCTGGAGGACGAAACTATCGCCTACTTCTCAGCCCATCTAACAAGTCCAGGAGCACCCAATTTCCTGTATTCACTACTTTCCTGCTCAAAATAACTAGAGTTCAGCTTGTTTTCTGCAAGTAAACACTGATTGACATAGTGTTTTGGAACTACAAGGGGTTGCAGGCAATGATTCTCATATTTGGGGTTGGTTATCTGCCTGGTTGTATTTAAAGACAGATAGGCTGGGTAAGGTGGCCCACGTTTATGATCCTAGAACTTTGAGAAGGCTGAAGTGAGAGGATTACCTGAGCCCATGGGTTCAAGAACAGCCTGGGAAACTTGGTGAGACCTCACCTCTACAATAAATCAAAACATTAGCCCGGCGTGGTGGTGCGTGCCTGTAGTTCTAGCTACTTGGAAGACTGAAGCGGAAGGATTGCCTAAGCCCAGCAGGTCGAGCCTGTGGTGGCCAGGAGCATATCACTGTCCTCCAGCCTGGGCAACAGCATGAGACTCCAACTCAAACACAAACAAACAAACAAACAAACAAATAATAATAAATAAAGACAGGTAAAGGTCCTCTAGTTCCAGAAGAAATGAAGTACCAGAGATTTACCTTGCCTCCCGAAACAACATCAACAAAAAACATGGTTTTCAGACTTTGACAGTAAAATCAATGAGAGGAACCAATGAAGTGAATCTTACAATCACCCCAGCCTGCCACCAGAGTTTCTAGGCAGCAGTGCAGGGAAGGAGAACACAGGGAAGCTGACAGTCACCTTGAGGTGAGGACAGAGCTGCAAGTTCAAGGAGATTAGGATGCCCAAAATTCACAGGGTGAGACGTGCAGAGAGCGAACTCTAAAATTGCAGAAATTCCTTTTCGAGTCTTCAGTTGAGTATGGCTAAGTATATGCATGTAAGGAAATTACCTGTGCCCAGGGAAAAACTACCCAAATGAAACACAGGGAACAATCTTAAGGGTTCACACAAGACTGGGAAGGTTTGTATTTCCACCTAGCAGAGTTAAAAAACAAAAACACCAACACACAATTCCTGGGACAGCAGGGTGAGTACTCAGCAGTGGGACAAAATTAGTCCCCAGAAAAAAGCCGCTCTGGCCCCATCATCTAAAGCTTAAAATCAGGCCTGAAAAAGATCAAACTGTTTTGTTGTTGTTGTTATTTTGAGTTGGAGTCTCACTCTTGTCGCCCAGGCTGGAGTGCAGTGGCACACTCTCGGCCACTACAGCCTCGACCTGCTGGGCTTAAGTGATCCTTCCGCCTCAGCCTTCCAAGTAGCTGGAACTACAGATCTACAGATGTACGCCACCATGCCTGGTTAGTTTGTGTGTGTGTGTGTGTGTGTGTGTGTGTGTGTGTGTGTGTGTGTGTGTGTGTGATTTATTGTAGAGGTGAGGTCTCACCAAGTTGCCCAGGCTGGTCTCAAACCCCCAGGCTCAGGCAATCTTCTCACCTCAGCCTCCTAAAGTGCTGGGATTACAGGCTGAGCCACCATGCTTGGCTGGTCAAACTGTTTTCAATAAACCTAACCTACAACCCAGAACAAAACTCAAGAAAGTCTACAAGATAATAATATTTTACCCTAGCAAAGTAAAACTTCACAATGTCTAGCTCTTAAAAAAATTACTAGACATGCAAAGAAGAAGGAAAATAGAAACCATAACAAAGAAAAATATCAATTAATATAAATATACCTAGAAATGACACAGATAATGGAAGTAATACAAACATACATTAAAATAGCTATCATAACTATATATTCCATTTCTTCAAGAAGGCAGAGAAATGCTTAAACATTCCCAGAGACACATAAAATATTTTTAAAGATGTAAACAAAATTTAAAGAGATAATTTAAATGTCTAATATGGAAAAATACACTAAATGGGATTTAACAGAAGGTTAACTACACAGAAGAAAAATATTAGGAACTTGAAGGCATAGCAATAAAAACTACCCAAAATAAAATAGAAAGAAAGAGACAGAAAAGCATATCAGTGAGTTATGGGACATCTTCAAGTAGCCTAAGATACAGTAATCAGAGTCCCTGAAACAGGTAATGGGGACAGAAAAATATTAGAAAAAAAAAAAGTGGCTGAAAAATTTCCAAAGTTCACGAAAATGATAACCCACAGATCCAAGAAGCCAACAAAAGAAATGCCAAGCAAAAGAAACTTGAAGACAACTATACCAAAGCACACCATAATCAAATTTCTCAAAACCAGTGATGAAGATGGGAGAACAGGTTACTACTAGCAAATGTGACACTGGCAACCCAAGGCATGCATAGCAAAAGATTCTTACGGATCAAGTGTGGTTGTCTAGAATGAAGTGTCCATTGAAAATAAGAGTTTGGCAGAGTTGCAGGAGAGATGATTTTGTCAGAATTATGAATACAAAGATGGTGGAATAAGATGATCCTTCTGCTAGAAGTGGTGGAAAGATTGAAGAAGAAAATTAGAAGACTGGAATTTAAAGTCTTGGTTCAAGGCACAACCAGGAGAATAGGGAACACTTATGACTATCTTGAAAGAACCTCCCATGTTTTGAAGCTTGAGGGCCAAAAAAACTGAAATCAAAAATGGAATCTGACTCTGCAGATCGCTGAATTACAACTGAAATTAAGTTCACAGGCTCATAAGCTCTCTCTTATGGGAGAGGCTATTGACTGGAAAAGACCCCCTATGAATTGGGATGGTGGATTCAGATAACTAAACTCAGACCCCACTGAGCCTCCTGCTCCAGCAGAAGCTGACCTTCCTCTTCACATCTTGCCATATAAGATAATCCCTGTTCCCTGATGCCCACACTTACCACTCTCACTGCTCTGAGCTATGCTAGAGTCAGATTTCAGCAGGTCTGAGGGAGACAAGTACAAAGCCTGATTCTGAAGCAGTAGACTTCCACACCAAAATAGATGTCATTTGTTTCCTTATATTTGTTGACAGAAACTTGAGAAATACATAGTAAAATGCTCAGAGAGGAAAGAAGATAGTTTTCAATGGGGCCATATCAATCGATACAGATTCTGGGTCCAAAGTGCTGGCTGAACCATCTAGGTATGGTTCTGTCTGCTCACTGGGTTACCTGATGACAGCTGAACTCAATGGCATCCTATACTACATAAAACTGAGGTGACAAAAATCTCAGTATAACATAAAGGAAGGAATCTCAATACCTAGAGAGTTATAGAAATGCTGGGGTCGAATTTATACATATAGACCCCTCACATACTCCTGAACTCGGAGGACATATTTCCTTCATGAGCATTTAGAAATGCTTTGGTGAGGGGATGCCAGCATTCTCTTTTTCTTGGTTGCCTTCAGAGTTTATCTTTGGTTTTTTGCAGTTTGACCATGATACAGCTAAAAACAAAAAATTGTGTGTGTGCGTGTGTGTGTGTGTATTCTGATTAAGGTTCTCTGAGCTTCTTGGATCTGTGGTTTGTTGGCTTTCATCACTTTGAGAAGTTCTTGGCCATTATCTCTTCAGATATTTCTTCTACCCTGCTCTTTCTCTTTTTTTTTTTTTTTTTTTTTTG